>NW_027287069.1:0-133914 GCF_022747635.1 Hetaerina americana | reverse complement strand
AAACATTTTTGTTTGATTTGTGCCGAGTGAGAATTTCACCAAGAACCCAAAGGGGGGGGTATTGGCACTTTTCATGGAAAAATGTGAAAAATTAAAATTTCTAAAAATGAAATAAATGCCTTGTATACACCTCAAACATTCACTCTATAATGGAAGATTGTTGTTTTTCGCAATATTTTTTGAAATTTGGGCTCTTTTACTAACATTAACACTTGCGCTTAGGCATCTTTTATGCTCATTTCCTGTCTTTAATGATTAACTCTGGGTTTTATTTTGTTTATTTGATGAAAATGAACAACAATACACACCATGGAAACATTTTTGTTTGATTTGTGTCGAGTGAGATTTTCACCTAGGACCCAAAGGGGGGGGGTATTGGCACTTTTCATGGAAAAATGTGAAAAATTAAAATTTCTAAAAATGAAATAAATGCCTTCTATACACCTCAAACATTCACTCTATAATGGAAGATTGTTGTTTTTCGCAATATTTTTTGAAATTTGGGCTCTTTTACTAACATTAACACTTGCGCTTAGGCATCTTTTATGCTCATTTCCTGTCTTAAATGATTAACTCTGGGTTTTATTTTGTTTATTTAAAGAAAATGAACAACAATACACACCATGGAAACATTTTTGTTTGTTTTGTGTCGAGTGAGAATTTCACTTAGAACCCAAAGGGGGGTATGTGCACTGTTCATGGAAAAATGAGAAAAATTAAAATTTCTAAAAATGAAATAAATGCCTTCTATACACCTCAAACATTCACTCTATAATGGAAGATTGTTGTTTTTCGCAATATTTTTTGAAATTTGGGCTCTTTTACTAACATTAACACTTGCGCTTAGGCATCTTTTATGCTCATTTCCTGTCTTTAATGATTAACTCTGGGTTTTATTTTGTTTATTTAAAGAAAATGAACAACAATACACACCATGGAAACATTTTTGTTTGTTTTGTCTCGAGTGAGAATTTCACCTAGAACCCAAAGGGGGGGGTATTGGCACTTTTCATGGAAAAATGTGAAAAATTAAAATTTCTAAAAATGAAATAAATGCCTTCTATACACCTCAAACATTCACTCTATAATGGAAGATTGTTGTTTTTCGCAATATTTTTTGAAATTTGGGCTCTTTTACTAACATAAACACTTGCGCTGAGGCATCTTTTATGCTCATTTCCTGTCTTTAATGATTTATTCTGGGTTTTATTTTGTTTATTTGATGAAAATGAACAACAATACACACCATGGAAACATTTTTGTTTGATTTGTGTCGAGTGAGAATTTCACCTAGAACCCAAAGGGGGGGGGTATTGGCACTTTTCATGGAAAAATGTGAAAAATTAAAATTTCTAAAAATGAAATAAATGCCTTCTATACACCTCAAACATTCACTCTATAATGGAAGATTGTTGTTTTTCGCAATATTTTTTGAAATTTGGGCTCTTTTACTAACATTAACACTTGCGCTGAGGTATCTTTTATGCTCATTTCTTGTCTTTAATGATTTATTCTGGGTTTTATTTTGTTTATTTGATGAAAATGAACAACAATACACACCATGGAAACATTTTTGTTTGATTTGTGTCGAGGTTGATTTTCGTGTAGAACCCAAAGGGGGGGGGGGTATTGGCACTTTTCATGGAAAAATGTGAAAAATTAAAATTTCTAAAAATGAAATAAATGCCTTCTATACACCTCAAACATTCACTCTATAATGGAAGATTGTGGTTTTTCGCAATACTTTTTGAAATTTGGGCTCTTTGACTAACATTAACACTTGCGGCGAGGCATCTTTTATGCTCATTTCCTGTCTTTAATGATTTATTCTGGTTTAATTTTGTTTATTTGATGAAAATGAACAACAATACACACCATGGAAACATTTTTGTTTGAATTGTGCCGAGTGAGAATTTCACCTAGAACCCAAAGGGGGGGGGTATTGGCACTTTTCAAGGAAAAATGTGAAAAATTAAAATTTCTAAAAATGAAATAAATGCCTTCTATACACCTCAAACATTTACTGTATAATGGAAGATTGTTGTTTTTCGCAATATTTTTTGAAATTTGGGCTCCTTTACTAACATTAACACTTGCGCTGAGGCATCTTTTAAGTTCATTTCTTGTCTTTAATGATTTATTCTGGGTTTAATTTTGGTTATTTGATGAAAATGAACAACAAGACACACCATGGAAACATTTTTGTTTGATTTGTGTCGAGTGAGAATTTTACCTAGAACCCTAAGGGTATTGGCACTTTTCATGGAAAAATGTGAAAAATTAAAATTTCTAAAAATGAAATAAATGCCTTCTATACACCTCAAACATTTCCTCTATAATGGAAGATTGTTGTTTTTCCCAATATTTTTTTAAATTTGGGCTCTTTTTCTAACATTAACACTTGCGCTGAGGCATCATTTATGCTCATTTCCTGTCTTTAATGATTTATTCTGGGTTTTATTTTGTTTATTTGATGAAAATGACCAACAATACACACCATGGAAACATTTTGTTTGATTTGAGTCGAGTGAGAATTTCACCTAGAACCCAAAGGGGGGGGTATTGGCACTTTTCATGGAGAAATGTGAAAAATTAAAATTTCTAAAAATGAAATAAATGCCTTGTGTACACATCAAACATTCACTCTATAATGGAAGATTGTTGTTTTTCGCAAAATTTTTAGAAATTTGGGCTCTTTTACTAACATTAACACTTGCGCTGAGGCATCTTTTATGCTCATTTCTTGTCTTTAATGATAATATCTGGGTTTTATTTTGTTTATTTGATGAAAATGAACAACAAGACACACCATGGAAACATTTTTGTTTGATTTGTGTCGAGTGAGAATTTCACCTAGAACCCTAAGGGGGGGTATGGGCACTTTTCATGGAAAAATGTGAAAAATTAAAATTTCTAAAAATGAAATAAATGCCTTGTATACACCTCAAACATTCACTCTATAATGGAAGATTGTTGTTTTTCGCAATATTTTTTGAAATTTTGGCTCTTTTACTAACATTAACACTTGCGCTTAGGCATCTTTAATGCTCATTTCCTGCTTTAATGATTAACTCTGGGTTTTATTTTGTTTATTTGATGAAAATGAACAACAATACACACCATGGAAACATTTTTGTTTGATTTGTGCCGAGGGAGAATTTCACCAAGAACCCAAAGGGGGGGGTATTGGCACTTTTCATGGAAAAATGTGAAAATTTAAAATTTCTAAAAATGAAATAAATGCCTTCTATACACCTCAAACATTCACTCTATAATGGAAGATTATTGTTTTTCGTAATATTTTTTGAAATTTGGGCTCTTTTACTAACATTAACACTTGCGCTGAGCCATCTTTTAAGTTCATTTCTTGTCTTTAATGATTTAATCTGGGTTTAATTTTGGTTATTTGCTGAAAATGAACAACAAGACACACCATGGAAACATTTTTGTTTGATTTGTGTCGAGTGAGAATTTCACCTAGAACCCTAAGGGGGGGTATTGGCACTTTTCATGGAAAAATGTGAAAAATTAAAATTTCTAAAAATGAAATAAATGCCTTGTATACACCTCAAACATTCACTCTATAATGGAAGATTGTTGTTTTTCGCAATATTTTTTGAAATTTGGGCTCTTTTACTAACATTAACACTTGCGCTTAGGCATCTTTTATGCTCATTTCCTGTCTTTAATGATTAACTCTGGGTTTTATTTTGTTTATTTGATGAAAATGAACAACAATACACACCATGGAAACATTTTTGTTTGATTTGTGTCGAGTGAGATTTTCACCTAGAACCCAAAGGGGGGGGTATTGGCACTTTTCATGGAAAAATGTGAAAAATTAAAATTTCTAAAAATGAAATAAATGCCTTCTATACACCTCAAACATTCACTCTATAATGGAAGATTGTTGTTTTTCGCAATATTTTTTGAAATTTGGGCTCTTTTACTAACATTAACACTTGCGCTTAGGCATCTTTTATGCTCATTTCCTGTCTTAAATGATTAACTCTGGGTTTTATTTTGTTTATTTAAAGAAAATGAACAACAATACACACCATGGAAACATTTTTGTTTGTTTTGTGTCGAGTGAGAATTTCACTTAGAACCCAAAGGGGGGTATGTGCACTGTTCATGGAAAAATGAGAAAAATTAAAATTTCTAAAAATGAAATAAATGCCTTCTATACACCTCAAACATTCACTCTATAATGGAAGATTGTTGTTTTTCGCAATATTTTTTGAAATTTGGGCTCTTTTACTAACATTAACACTTGCGCTTAGGCATCTTTTATGCTCATTTCCTGTCTTTAATGATTAACTCTGTGTTTTATTTTGTTTATTTAAAGAAAATGAACAACAATACACACCATGGAAACATTTTTGTTTGTTTTGTGTCGAGTGAGAATTTCACCTAGAACCCAAAGGGGGGGGTATTGGCACTTTTCATGGAAAAATGTGAAAAATTAAAATTTCTAAAAATGAAATAAATGCCTTCTATACACCTCAAACATTCACTCTATAATGGAAGATTGTTGTTTTTCGCAATATTTTTTGAAATTTGGGCTCTTTTACTAACATAAACACTTGCGCTGAGGCATCTTTTATGCTCATTTCCTGTCTTTAATAATTAACTCTGGGTTTTATTTTGTTTATTTGATGAAAATGAACAAGAATACACACCATGGAAACATTTTTGTTTGATTTGTTTCGAGTAAGAATTTCACCTAGAACCCAAAGGGGGGGGGGTATTGGCACTTTTCATGGAAAAATGTGAAAAATTAAAATTTCTAAAAATGAAATAAATGCCTTCTATACACCTCAAACATTTACTGCATAATGGAAGATTGTTGTTTTTCGCATTATTTTTTGAAATTTGGGCTCTTTTACTAACATTAACACCTGCGCTGAGGCATCTTTTAAGCTCATTTCTTGTCTTTAATGATTTATTCTGGGTTTTATTTTGTTTATTTGATGAAAATGAACAACAATACACACCATGGAAACATTTTGTTTGATTTGTGTCGAGTGAGAATTTCACCTAGAACCCAAAGGGGGGGGTATTGGCACTTTTAATGGAAAAATGTGAAAAATTAAAATTTCTAAAAATGAAATAAATGCCTTCTATACACCTCAAACATTCACTCTATAATGGAAGATTGTTGTTTTTCGCAATATTTTTTGAAATTTGGGCTCTTTTACTAACATTAACACTTGCGCTGAGGTATCTTTTATGCTCATTTCTTGTCTTTAATGATTTATTCTGGGTTTTATTTTGTTTATTTGATGAAAATGAACAACAATACACACCATGGAAACATTTTTGTTTGATTTGTGTCGAGGTTGATTTTCGTGTAGAACCCAAAGGGGGGGGGGTATTGGCACTTTTCATGGAAAAATGTGAAAAATTAAAATTTCTAAAAATGAAATAAATGCCTTCTATACACCTCAAACAATCACTCTATAATGGAAGATTGTGGTTTTTCGCAATACTTTTTGAAATTTGGGCTCTTTGACTAACATTAACACTTGCGGCGAGGCATCTTTTATGCTCATTTCCTGTCTTTATTGATTTATTCTGGGTTTAATTTTGTTTATTTGATGAAAATGAACAACAATACACACCATGGAAACATTTTTGTTTGAATTGTGCCGAGTGAGAATTTCACCTAGAACCCAAAGGGGGGGGGTATTGGCACTTTTCAAGGAAAAATGTGAAAAATTAAAATTTCTAAAAATGAAATAAATGCCTTCTATACACCTCAAACATTTACTGTATAATGGAAGATTGTTGTTTTTCGCAATATTTTTTGAAATTTGGGCTCTTTTACTAACATAAACACTTGCGCTTAGGCATCTTTTATGCTCATTTCCTGTCTTTAATGATTAACTCTGGGTTTTATTTTGTTTATTTAAAGAAAATGAACAACAATACACACCATGGAAACATTTTTGTTTGTTTTGTGTCGAGTGAGAATTTCACCTAGAACCCAAAGGGGGGGGTATTGGCACTTTTCATGGAAAAATGTGAAAAATTAAAATTTCTAAAAATGAAATAAATGCCTTCTATACACCTCAAACATTCACTCTATAATGGAAGATTGTTGTTTTTCGCAATATTTTTTGAAATTTGGGCTCTTTTACTAACATAAACACTTGCGCTGAGGCATCTTTTATGCTCATTTCCTGTCTTTAATGATTAACTCTGGGTTTTATTTTGTTTATTTGATGAAAATGAACAACAATACACACCATGGAAACATTTTTGTTTGATTTGTGTCGAGTAAGAATTTCACCTAGAACCCAAAGGGGGGGGGGTATTGGCACTTTTCATGGAAAAATGTGAAAAATTAAAATTTCTAAAAATGAAATAAATGCCTTCTATACACCTCAAACATTTACTGCATAATGGAAGATTGTTGTTTTTCGCATTATTTTTTGAAATTTGGGCTCTTTTACTAACATTAACACCTGCGCTGAGGCATCTTTTAAGCTCATTTCTTGTCTTTAATGATTTATTCTGGGTTTTATTTTGTTTATTTGATGAAAATGAACAACAATACACACCATGGAAACATTTTGTTTGATTTGTGTCGAGTGAGAATTTCACCTAGAACCCAAAAGGGGGGGTATTGGCACTTTTCATGGAAAAATGTGAAAAATTAAAATTTCTAAAAATGAAATAAATGCCTTCTATACACCTCAAACATTCACTCTATAATGGAAGATTGTTGTTTTTCGCAATATTTTTTGAAATTTGGGCTCTTTTACTAACATTAACACTTGCGCTGAGGTATCTTTTATGCTCATTTCTTGTCTTTAATGATTTATTCTGGGTTTTATTTTGTTTATTTGATGAAAATGAACAACAATACACACCATGGAAACATTTTTGTTTGATTTGTGTCGAGGTTGATTTTCGTGTAGAACCCAAAGGGGGGGGGGTATTGGCACTTTTCATGGAAAAATGTGAAAAATTAAAATTTCTAAAAATGAAATAAATGCCTTCTATACACCTCAAACATTCACTCTATAATGGAAGATTGTGGTTTTTCGCAATACTTTTTGAAATTTGGGCTCTTTGACTAACATTAACACTTGCGGCGAGGCATCTTTTATGCTCATTTCCTGTCTTTAATGATTTATTCTGGGTTTAATTTTGTTTATTTGATGAAAATGAACAACAATACACACCATGGAAACATTTTTGTTTGAATTGTGCCGAGTGAGAATTTCACCTAGAACCCAAAGGGGGGGGGGTATTGGCACTTTTCAAGGAAAAATGTGAAAAATTAAAATTTCTAAAAATGAAATAAATGCCTTCTATACACCTCAAACATTTACTGTATAATGGAAGATTGTTGTTTTTCGCAATATTTTTTGAAATTTGGGCTCCTTTACTAACATTAACACTTGCGCTGAGGCATCTTTTAAGTTCATTTCTTGTCTTTAATGATTTATTCTGGGTTTAATTTTGGTTATTTGATGAAAATGAACAACAAGACACACCATGGAAACATTTTTGTTTGATTTGTGTCGAGTGAGAATTTCACCTAGAACCCAAAGGGGGGGGGGGTTTTAGCACTTTTCATGGAGAAATGTGAAAAATTAAAATTTCTAAAAATGAAATAAATGCCTTCTATACACCTCAAACATTCACTCTATAATGGAAGATTGTTGTTTTTCGCAATATTTTTTGAAATTTGGGCTCTTTTACTAACATTAACACTTGCGCTGAGGTATCTTTTATGCTCATTTCTTGTCTTTAATGATTTATTCGGGGTTTTATTTTGTTTATTTGATGAAAATGAACAACAATACACACCATGGAAACATTTTTGTTTGATTTGTGTCGAGGTTGATTTTCGTGTAGAACCCAAAGGGGGGGGGGTATTGGCACTTTTCATGGAAAAATGTGAAAAATTAAAATTTCTAAAAATGAAATAAATGCCTTCTATACACCTCAAACATTCACTCTATAATGGAAGATTGTGGTTTTTCGCAATACTTTTTGAAATTTGGGCTCTTTGACTAACATTAACACTTGCGGCGAGGCATCTTTTATGCTCATTTCCTGTCTTTAATGATTTATTCTGGGTTTAATTTTGTTTATTTGATGAAAATGAACAACAATACACACCATGGAAACATTTTTGTTTGAATTGTGCCGAGTGAGAATTTCACCTAGAACCCAAAGGGGGGGGGGGTATTGGCACTTTTCAAGGAAAAATGTGAAAAATTAAAATTTCTAAAAATGAAATAAATGCCTTCTATACACCTCAAACATTTACTGTATAATGGAAGATTGTTGTTTTTCGCAATATTTTTTGAAATTTGGGCTCTTTTACTAACATTAACACTTGCGCTTAGGCATCTTTTATGCTCATTTCCTGTCTTTAATGATTAACTCTGGGTTTTATTTTGTTTATTTAAAGAAAATGAACAACAATACACACCATGGAAACATTTTTGTTTGTTTTGTGTCGAGTGAGAATTTCACCTAGAACCCAAAGGGGGGGGTATTGGCACTTTTCATGGAAAAATGTGAAAAATTAAAATTTCTAAAAATGAAATAAATGCCTTCTATACACCTCAAACATTCACTCTATAATGGAAGATTGTTGTTTTTCGCAATATTTTTTGAAATTTGGGCTCTTTTACTAACATAAACACTTGCGCTGAGGCATCTTTTATGCTCATTTCCTGTCTTTAATGATTAACTCTGTGTTTTATTTTGTTTATTTGATGAAAATGAACAACAATACACACCATGGAAACATTTTTGTTTGATTTGTGTCGAGTAAGAATTTCACCTAGAACCCAAAGGGGGGGCGGGTATTGGCACTTTTCATGGAAAAATGTGAAAAATTAAAATTTCTAAAAATGAAATAAATGCCTTCTATACACTTCAAACATTTACTGCATAATGGAAGATTGTTGTTTTTCGCATTATTTTTTGAAATTTGGGCTCTTTTACTAACATTAACACCTGCGCTGAGGCATCTTTTAAGCTCATTTCTTGTCTTTAATGATTTATTCTGGGTTTAATTTTGTTTATTTGATGAAAATGAACAACAATACACACCATGGAAACATTTTTGTTTGAATTGTGCCGAGTGAGAATTTCACCTAGAACCCAAAGGGGGGGGGTATTGGCACTTTTCAAGGAAAAATGTGAAAAATTAAAATTTCTAAAAATGAAATAAATGCCTTCTATACACCTCAAACATTTACTGTATAATGGAAGATTGTTGTTTTTCGCAATATTTTTTGAAATTTGGGCTCCTTTACTAACATTAACACTTGCGCTGAGGCATCTTTTAAGTTCATTTCCTTTCTTTAATGATTTATTCTGGGTTTAATTTTGGTTATTTGATGAAAATGAACAACAAGACACACCATGGAAACATTTTTGTTTGATTTGTGTCGAGTGAGAATTTCACCTAGAACCCTAAGGGTATTGGCACTTTTCATGGAAAAATGTGAAAAATTAAAATTTCTAAAAATGAAATAAATGCCTTCTATACACCTCAAACATTTCCTCTATAATGGAAGATTGTAGTTTTTCCCAATATTTTTTTAAATTTGGGCTCTTTTTCTAACATTAACACTTGCGCTGAGGCATCATTTATGCTCATTTCCTGTCTTTAATGATTTATTCTGGGTTTTATTTTGTTTATTTGATGAAAATGACCAACAATACACACCATGGAAACATTTTGTTTGATTTGAGTCGAGTGAGAATTTCACCTAGAACCCAAAGGGGGGGGTATTGGCACTTTTCATGGAGAAATGTGAAAAATTAAAATTTCTAAAAATGAAATAAATGCCTTGTGTACACCTCAAACATTCACTCTTTAATGGAAGATTGTTGTTTTTCGCAAAATTTTTAGAAATTTGGGCTCTTTTACTAACATTAACACTTGCGCTGAGGCATCTTTTATGCTCATTTCTTGTCTTTAATGATAATATCTGGGTTTTATTTTGTTTATTTGATGAAAATGAGCAACAAGACACACCATGGAAACATTTTTGTTTGATTTGTGTCGAGTGAGAATTTCTTCTAGAACCCTAAGGGGGGGGTATGGGCACTTTTCATGGAAAAATGTGAAAAATTAAAATTTCTAAAAATGAAATAAATGCCTTGTATACACCTCAAACATTCACTCTATAATGGAAGATTGTTGTTTTTCGCAATATTTTTTGAAATTTTGGCTCTTTTACTAACATTAACACTTGCGCTTAGGCATCTTTAATGCTCATTTCCTGCTTTAATGATTAACTCTGGGTTTTATTTTGTTTATTTGATGAAAATGAACAACAATACACACCATGGAAACATTTTTGTTTGATTTGTGCCGAGGGAGAATTTCACCAAGAACCCAAAGGGGGGGGTATTGGCACTTTTCATGGAAAAATGTGAAAATTTAAAATTTCTAAAAATGAAATAAATGCCTTCTATACACCTCAAACATTCACTCTATAATGGAAGATTATTGTTTTTCGCAATATTTTTTGAAATTTGGGCTCTTTTACTAACATTAACACTTGCGCTGAGCCATCTTTTAAGTTCATTTCTTGTCTTTAATGATTTAATCTGGGTTTAATTTTGGTTATTTGATGAAAATGAACAACAAGACACACCATGGAAACATTTTTGTTTGATTTGTGTCGAGTGAGAATTTCACCTAGAACCCTAAGGGGGGGTATTGGCACTTTTCATGGAAAAATGTGAAAAATTAAAATTTCTAAAAATGAAATAAATGCCTTGTATACACCTCAAACATTCACTCTATAATGGAAGATTGTTGTTTTTCGCAATATTTTTTGAAATTTGGGCTCTTTTACTAGAATTAACACTTCTGCTGAGGTATCTTTTATACTCATTTCTTGTCTTTAATGATTTATTCTGGGTTTAATTTTGTTTATTTGATGAAAATGAACAACAATACACACCATGGAAACATTTTTGTTTGATTTGTGTCGAGTGAGAATTTCTTCTAGAACCCAAAGGGGGGGGTATTGGCACTTTTCATGGAGAAATGTGAAAAGTTAAAATTTCTAAAAATGAAATAAATGCCTTCTATACACCTCAAACATTCACTCTATAATGGAAGATTGTTGTTTTTCGCAATATTTTTTGAAATTTGGGCTCTTTTACTAACATTAACACTTGCGCTGAGGTATCTTTTATGCTCATTTCTTGTCTTTAATGATTTATTCTGGGTTTTATTTTGTTTATTTGATGAAAATGAACAACAATACACACCATTGAAACATTTTTGTTTGATTTTTGTCGAGGTTGATTTTCGTGTAGAACCCTAAGGGGGGGCACTTTTCATGGAAAAATGAGAAAAATTAAAATTTCTAAAAATGAAATAAATGCCTTGTATACACCTCAAACATTCACTCTATAATGGAAGATTGTTGTTTTTCGCAATATTTTTTTAAATTTGGGCTCTTTTACTAACATTAACACTTGCGCTTAGGCATCTTTTATGCTCATTTCCTGCTTTAATGATTAACTCTGGGTTTTATTTTGTTTATTTGATGAAAATGAACAACAATACACACCATGGAAACATTTTTGTTTGATTTGTGTCGAGTGAGATTTTCACCTAGAACCCAAAAGGGGGGGTATTGGCACTTTTCATGGAAAAATGTGAAAAATTAAAATTTCTAAAAATGAAATAAATGCCTTTTATACACCTCAAACATTTACTGTATAATGGAAGATTGTTGTTTTTCGCAATATTTTTTGAAATTTGGGCTCTTTTACTAACATTAACACTTGCGCTGAGGCATCGTTTAAGTTCATTTCTTGTCTTTGATGATTTATTCTGGGTTTAATTTTGGTTATTTGATGAAAATGAACAACAAGACACACCATGGAAACATTTTTGTTTGATTTGTGTCGAGTGAGAATTTCACCTAGAACCCTAAGGGTATTGGCACTTTTCATGGAAAAATGTGAAAAATTAAAATTTCTAAAAATGAAATAAATGCCTTCTATACACCTCAAACATTTCCTCTATAATGGAAGATTGCTGTTTTTCCCAATATTTTTTTAAATTTGGGCTCTTTTTCTAACATTAACACTTGCGCTGAGGCATCATTTATGCTCATTTCCTGTCTTTAATGATTTATTCTGGGTTTTATTTTGTTTATTTGATGAAAATGACCAACAATACACACCATGGAAACATTTTGTTTGATTTGAGTCGAGTGAGAATTTCATGCTAGAACCCAAAGGGGGGGGTATTGGCACTTTTCATGGAGAAATGTGAAAAATTAAAATTTCTAAAAATGAAATAAATGCCTTGTGTACACCTCAAACATTCACTCTATAATGGAAGATTGTTGTTTTTCGCAAAATTTTTAGAAATTTGGGCTCTTTTACTAACATTAACACTTGCGCTGAGGCATCTTTTATGCTCATTTCTTGTCTTTAATGATAATATCTGGGTTTTATTTTGTTTATTTGATGAAAATGAACAACAAGACACACCATGGAAACATTTTCGTTTGATTTGTGTCGAGTGAGAATTTCACCTAGAACCCTAAGGGGGGGTATGGGCACTTTTCATGGAAAAATGTGAAAAATTAAAATTTCAAAAATGAAATAAATGCCTTCTATACACCTCAAACATTCACTCTATAATGGAAGATTGTTGTTTTTCGCAATATTTTTTGAAATTTGGGCTCTTTTACTAACATTAACACTTGCGCTGAGGTATCTTTTATGCTCATTTCCTGTCTTTAATGATTTATTCTGGGTTTTATTTTGTTTATTTGATGAAAATGAACAACAATACACACCATGGAAACATTTTTGTTTGATTTGTGCCGAGGGAGAATTTCACCAAGAACCCAAAGGGGGGGGTATTGGCACTTTTCATGGAAAAATGTGAAAAATTAAAATTTCTAAAAATGAAATAAATGCCTTCTATACACCTCAAACATTCACTCTATAATGGAAGATTATTGTTTTTCGCAATATTTTTTGAAATTTGGGCTCTTTTACTAACATTAACACTTGCGCTGAGCCATCTTTTAAGTTCATTTCTTGTCTTTAATGATTTATTCTGGGTTTAATTTTGGTTATTTGATGAAAATGAACAACAAGACACAACATGGAAACATTTTTGTTTGATTTGTGTCGAGTGAGAATTTCACCTAGAACCCTAAGGGGGGGTATTGGCACTTTTCATGGAAAAATGTGAAAAATTAAAATTTCTAAAAATGAAATAAATGCCTTGTATACACCTCAAACATTCACTCTATAATGGAAGATTGTTGTTTTTCGCAATATTTTTTGAAATTTTGGCTCTTTTACTAACATTAACACTTGCGCTTAGGCATCTTTAATGCTCATTTCCTGCTTTAATGATTAACTCTGGGTTTTATTTTGTTTATTTGATGAAAATGAACAACAATACACACCATGGAAACATTTTTGTTTGATTTGTGTCGAGTGAGATTTTCACCTAGAACCCAAAGGGGGGGGTATTGGCACTTTTCATGGAAAAATGTGAAAAATTAAAATTTCTAAAAATGAAATAAATGCCTTCTATACACCTCAAACATTTACTGTATAATGGAAGATTGTTGTTTTTCGCAATATTTTTTGAAATTTGGGCTCTTTTACTAACATTAACACTTGCGCTGAGGCATCTTTTAAGTTCATTTCTTGTCTTTAATGATTTATTCTGGGTTTAATTTTGGTTATTTGATGAAAATGAACAACAAGACACACCATGGAAACATTTTTGTTTGATTTGTGTCGAGTGAGAATTTCACCTAGAACCCAAAGGGGGGGGTATTGGCACTTTTCATGGAGAAATGTGAAAAATTAAAATTTCTAAAAATGAAATAAATGCCTTGTGTACACCTCAAACATTCACTCTATAATGGAAGATTGTTGTTTTTCGCAATATTTTTAGAAATTTGGGCTCTTTTACTAACATTAACACTTGCGCTGAGGCATCTTTTATGGTCATTTCTTGTCTTTAATGATATATTCTGGGTTTTATTTTGTTTATTTGATGAAAATGAACAACAAGACACACAATGGAAACATTTTTGTTTGATTTGTGTCGAGTGGGAATTTCACCTAGAACCCTAAGGGGGGGGTATTGGCACTTTTCATGGAAAAATGTGAAAAATTAAAATTTCTAAAAATGAAATAAATGCCTTCTATACACCTCAAACATTCACTCTATAATGGAAGATTTTTGTTTTTCGCAATATTTTTTGAAATTTGGGCTCTTTTACTAACATTAACACTTGCGCTGAGGTATCTTTTATGCTCATTTCCTGTCTTTAATGATTTATTCTGGGTTTTATTTTGTTTATTTGATGAAAATGAACAACAATACACAACATGGAAACATTTTTGTTTGATTTGTGCCGAGTGAGAATTTCACCAAGAACCCAAAGGGGGGGGTATTGGCACTTTTCATGGAAAAATGTGAAAAATTAAAATTTCTAAAAATGAAATAAATGCCTTCTATACACCTCAAACATTCACTCTATAATGGAAGATTGTTGTTTTTCGCAATATTTTTAGAAATTTGGGCTCTTTTACTAACATTAACACTTGTGCTGAGGCATCTTTTATGCTCATTTCTTGTCTTTAATGATTTATTCTGGGTTTTATTTTGTTTATTTTATGAAAATGACCAACAATACACACCATGGAAACATTTTTGTTTGATTTGTGTTGAATGAGATTTTCACCTAGAACCCTAAGGGGGGGGTATTGGCACTTTTCATGGAAAAATGTGAAAAATTAAAATTTCTAAAAATGAAATAAATGCCTTCTATACACCTCAAACATTCACTATATAATGGAAGATTGTTGTTTTTCGCAATATTTTTTGAAATTTGGGCTCTTTTACTAACATTAACACTTGCGCTGAAGCATCTTTTAAGCTCATTTCTTGTCTTTAATGATTTATTCTGGGTTTTATTTTGTTTATTTGATGAAAATGAACAACAATACACACCATGGAAACATTTTTGTTTGATTTGTGTCGAGTGAGATTTTCACCTAGAACCCTAAGGGGGGGGTATTGGCACTTTTCATGGAAAAATGTGAAAAATTAACATTTCTAAAAATGAAATAAATGCCTTGTATACACCTCAAACATTCACTCTATAATGGAAGATTGTTGTTTTTCGCAATATTTTTTGAAATTTGGGCTCTTTTACTAACATTAACACTTGCGCTTAGGCATATTTTATGCTCATTTCCTGCTTTAATGATTAACTCTGGGTTTTATTTTGTTTAATTGATGAAAATGAACAACAATACACACCATGGAAACATTTTTGTTTGATTTGTGTCGAGTGAGATTTTCACCTAGAACCCAAAGGGGGGGGGGTATTGGCACTTTTCATGGAAAAATGTGAAAAATTAAAATTTCTAAAAATGAAATAAATGCCTTCTATACACCTCAAACATTTACTGTATAATGGAAGATTGTTGTTTTTCGCAATATTTTTTGAAATTTGGGCTCTTTTACTAACATTAACACTTGCGCTGAGGCATCGTTTAAGTTCATTTCTTGTCTTTAATGATTTATTCTGGGTTTAATTTTGGTTATTTGATGAAAATGAAAAACAAGACACACCATGGAAACATTTTTGTTTGATTTGTGTCGAGTGAGAATTTCACCTAGAACCCTAAGGGTATTGGCACTTTTCATGGAAAAATGTGAAAAATTAAAATTTCTAAAAATGAAATAAATGCCTTCTATACACCTCAAACATTTCCTCTATAATGGAAGATTGTTGTTTTTCCCAATATTTTTTTAAATTTGGGCTCTTTTTCTAACATAAACACTTGCGCTGAGGCATCTTTAATGCTCATTTCTTGTCTTTAATGATTTATTCTGGGTTTTATTTTGTTTATTTGATGAAAATGACCAACAATACACACCATGGAAACATTTTGTTTGATTTGAGTCGAGTGAGAATTTCACCTAGAACCCAAAGGGGGGGGTATTGGCACTTTTCATGGAGAAATGTGAAAAATTAAAATTTCTAAAAATGAAATAAATGCCTTGTATACACCTCAAACATTCACTCTATAATGGAAGATTGTTGTTTTTTCGCAATATTTTTTGAAATTTTGGCTCTTTTACTAACATTAACACTTGCGCTTAGGCATCTTTAATGCTCATTTCCTGCTTTAATGATTAACTCTGGGTTTTATTTTGTTTATTTGATGAAAATGAACAACAATACACACCATGGAAACATTTTTGTTTGATTTGTGCCGAGTGAGATTTTCACCTAGAACCCAAAGGGGGGGGTATTGGCACTTTTCATGGAAAAATGTGAAAAATTAAAATTTCTAAAAATGAAATAAATGCCTTCTATACACCTCAAACATTCACTGTATAATGGAAGATTGTTGTTTTTCGCAATATTTTTTGAAATTTGGGCTCTTTTACTAACATTAACACTTGCGCTGAGGCATCTTTTAAGTTCATTTCTTGTCTTTAATGATTTATTCTCGGTTTAATTTTGGTTATTTGATGAAAATGAACAACAAGACACACCATGGAAACATTTTTGTTTGTTTTGTGTTGAGTGAGAATTTCACCTAGAACCCAAAGGGGGGGGTATTGGCACTTTTCATGGAAAAATGAGAAAAAATAAAATTTCTAAAAATGAAATAAATGCCTTCTATACACCTCAAACATTCACTCTATAATGGAAGATTGTTGTTTTTCGCAATATTTTTAGAAATTTGGGCTCTTTTACTAACATTAACACTTGCGCTGAGGCATCTTTTATGCTCATTTCTTGTCTTTAATGATATATTCTGGGTTTTATTTTGTTTATTTGATGAAAATGAACAACAAGACACACAATGGAAACATTTTTGTTTGATTTGTGTCGAGTGGGAATTTCACCTAGAACCCTAAGGGGGGGGTATTGGCACTTTTCATGGAAAAATGTGAAAAATTAAAATTTCTAAAAATGAAATAAATGCCTTCTATACACCTCAAACATTCACTCTATCATGGAAGATTGTTGTTTTTCGCAATATTTTTTGAAATTTGGGCTCTTTTACTAACATTAACACTTGCGCTGAGGTATCTTTTATGCTCATTTCCTGTCTTTAATGATTTATTCTGGGTTTTATTTTGTTTATTTGATGAAAATGAACAACAATACACAACATGGAAACATTTTTGTTTGATTTGTGCCGAGTGAGAATTTCACCAAGAACCCAAAGGGGGGGGTATTGGCACTTTTCATGGAAAAATGTGAAAAATTAAAATTTCTACAAATGAAATAAATGCCTTCTATACACCTCAAACATTCACTCTATAATGGAAGATTATTGTTTTTCGCAATATTTTTTGAAATTTGGGCTCTTTTACTAACATTAACACTTGTGCTGAGGTATCTTTTATGCTCATTTCTTGTCTTTAATGATTTATTCTGGGTTTAATTTTGTTTATTTGATGAAAATGAACAACAATACACACCATGGAAACATTTTTGTTTGATTTGTGTCGAGTGAGAATTTCACCTAGAACCCAAAGGGGGGGTATTGGCACTTTTCATGGAAAAATGTGAAAAATTAAAATTTCTAAAAATGAATTTCTAAATGAATTTCTAAATGCCTTCTATACACCTCAAACATTTACTGTATAATGGAAGATTGTTGTTTTTCGCAATATTTTTTGAAATTTGGGCTCTTTTACTAACATTAACACTTGCGCTGAGGCATCTTTTAAGTTCATTTCTTGCATTTAATGATTTATTCTGGGTTTAATTTTGTTTATTTGATGAAAATGAACAACAAGACACACCATGGAAACATTTTTGTTTGATTTGTGTCGAGTGAGAATTTCACCTAGAACCCTAAGGGGGGGGTATTGGCACTTTTCATGGAAAAATGTGAAAAATTAAAATTTCTAAAAATGAAATAAATGCCTTGTATACACCTCAAACATTCACTCTATAATGGAAGATTGTTGTTTTTCGCAATATTTTTTGAAATTTTGGCTCTTTTTCTAACATAAACACTTGCGCTGAGGCATCTTTAATGCTCATTTCCTGCTTTAATGATTAACTCTGGGTTTTATTTTGTTTATTTGATGAAAATGAACAACAATACACACCATGGAAACATTTTTGTTTGATTTGTGTCGAGTGAGATTTTCACCTAGAACCCAAAGGGGGGGGTATTGGCACTTTTCATGGAAAAATGTGAAAAATTAAAATTTCTAAAAATGAAATAAATGCCTTCTATACACCTCAAACATTCACTGTATAATGGAAGATTGTTGTTTTTCGCAATATTTTTTGAAATTTGGGCTCTTTTACTAACATTAACACTTGCGCTGAGGCATCTTTTAAGTTCATTTCTTGTCTTTAATGATTTATTCTCGGTTTAATTTTGGTTATTTGATGAAAATGAACAACAAGACACACCATGGAAACATTTTTGTTTGTTTTGTGTCGAGTGAGAATTTCACCTAGAACCCAAAGGGGGGGGTATTGGCACTTTTCATGGAAAAATGAGAAAAAATAAAATTTCTAAAAATGAAATAAATGCCTTCTATACACCTCAAACATTCACTCTATAATGGAAGATTGTTGTTTTTCGCAATATTTTTAGAAATTTGGGCTCTTTTACTAACATTAACACTTGCGCTGAGGCATCTTTTATGCTCATTTCTTGTCTTTAATGATATATTCTGGGTTTTATTTTGTTTATTTGATGAAAATGAACAACAAGACACACAATGGAAACATTTTTGTTTGATTTGTGTCGAGTGGGAATTTCACCTAGAACCCTAAGGGGGGGGTATTGGCACTTTTCATGGAAAAATGTGAAAAATTAAAATTTCTAAAAATGAAATAAATGCCTTCTATACACCTCAAACATTCACTCTATCATGGAAGATTGTTGTTTTTCGCAATATTTTTTGAAATTTGGGCTCTTTTACTAACATTAACACTTGCGCTGAGGTATCTTTTATGCTCATTTCCTGTCTTTAATGATTTATTCTGGGTTTTATTTTGTTTATTTGATGAAAATGAACAACAATACACAACATGGAAACATTTTTGTTTGATTTGTGCCGAGTGAGAATTTCACCAAGAACCCAAAGGGGGGGGTATTGGCACTTTTCATGGAAAAATGTGAAAAATTAAAATTTCTAAAAATGAAATAAATGCCTTCTATACACCTCAAACATTCACTCTATAATGGAAGATTATTGTTTTTCGCAATATTTTTTGAAATTTGGGCTCTTTTACTAACATTAACACTTGTGCTGAGGTATCTTTTATGCTCATTTCTTGTCTTTAATGATTTATTCTGGGTTTAATTTTGTTTATTTGATGAAAATGAACAACAATACACACCATGGAAACATTTTTGTTTGATTTGTGTCGAGTGAGAATTTCACCTAGAACCCAAAGGGGGGGGTATTGGCACTTTTCATGGAAAAATGTGAAAAATTAAAATTTCTAAAAATGAAATAAATGCCTTCTATACACCTCAAACATTTACTGTATAATGGAAGATTGTTGTTTTTCGCAATATTTTTTGAAATTTGGGCTCTTTTACTAACATTAACACTTGCGCTGAGGCATCTTTTAAGTTCATTTCTTGCATTTAATGATTTATTCTGGGTTTAATTTTGTTTATTTGATGAAAATGAACAACAAGACACACCATGGAAACATTTTCGTTTGATTTGTGTCGAGTGAGAATTTCACCTAGAACCCTAAGGGGGGGGTATTGGCACTTTTCATGGAAAAATGTGAAAAATTAAAATTTCTAAAAATGAAATAAATGCCTTCTATACACCTCAAACATTCACTCTATAATGGAAGATTGTGGTTTTTCGCAATATTTTTTGAAATTTGGGCTCTTTGACTAACATTAACACTTGCGGCGAGGCATCTTTTATGCTCATTTCCTGTCTTTAATGATTTATTCTGGGTTTAATTTTGTTTATTTGATGAAAATGAACAACAATACACACCATGGAAACATTTTTGTTTGATTTGTGCCGAGTGAGAATTTCACCTAGAACCCAAAGGGGGGGGTATTGGCACTTTTCATGGAAAAATGTGAAAAATTAAAATTTCTAAAAATGAAATAAATGCCTTCTATACACCTCAAACATTTACTGTATAATGGAAGATTGTTGTTTTTTGCAATATTTTTTGAAATTTGGGCTCTTTTACTAACATTAACACTTGCGCTGAGGCATCTTTTAAGTTCATTTCTTGCATTTAATGATTTATTCTGATTTTAATTTTGTTTATTTGATGAAAATGAACAACAAGACACACCATGGAAACATTTTCGTTTGATTTGTGTCGAGTGAGAATTTCACCTAGAACCCAAAGGGGGGGGTATTGGCACTTTTCATGGAAAAATGTGAAAAATTTAATTTTCTAAAAATGAAATAAATGCCTTCTATACACCTCAAACATTTCCTCTATAATGGAAGATTGTTGTTTTTCGCAATATTTTTTTAAATTTGGGCTCTTCTTCTAACATTAACACTTGCGCTGAGGCATCTTTTATGCTCATTTCTTGTCTTTAATGATTTATTCTGGGTTTTATTTTGTTTATTTGATGAAAATGAACAACAATACACACCATGGAAACATTTTTGTGTGATTTGTGCCGAGTGAGAATTTCACCAAGAACCCAAAGGAGGGGGTTTTGGCACTTTTCATGGAAAAATGTGAAAAATTAAAATTTCTAAAAATGAAATAAATGCCTTCTATACACCTAAACATTTACTCTATAATGGAAGATTGTTGTTTTTCGCAATATTTTTTGAAATTCGGGCTCTTTTACTAACATTAACACTTGCGCTGAGGCATCTTTTAAGCTCATTTCTTGTCTTTAATGATTTATTCTTGGTTTAATTTTGTTTATTTGATGAAAATGAACAACAATACACACCATGGACACATTTTTGTTTGATTTGTGCCGAGTCAGATTTTCATGTAGAACCCAAAGGGGGAGGTATTGGCCCTATTCATGGAAAAATGTGAAAAATTAAAATTTCTAAAAATGAAATAAATGCCTTCTATACACCTCAAACATTTCCTCTATAATGGAAGATTGTTGTTTTTCCCAATATTTTTTGAAATTTGGGCTCTTTTACTAACATTAACACTTGCGCTGAGGCATCTTTTAAGTTCATTTCTTGTCTTTAATGATTTATTCTCGGTTTAATTTTGGTTATTTGATGAAAATGAACAACAAGACACACCATGGAAACATTTTTGTTTGTTTTGTGTCGAGTGAGAATTTCACCTAGAACCCAAAGGGGGGGGTATTGGCACTTTTCATGGAAAAATGAGAAAAAATAAAATTTCTAAAAATGAAATAAATGCCTTCTATACACCTCAAACATTCACTCTATAATGGAAGATTGTGGTTTTTCGCAATATTTTTTGAAATTTGGGCTCTTTGACTAACATTAACACTTGCGGCGAGGCATCTTTTATGCTCATTTCCTGTCTTTAATGATTTATTCTGGGTTTAATTTTGTTTATTTGATGAAAATGAACAACAATACACACCATGGAAACATTTTTGTTTGATTTGTGCCGAGTGAGAATTTCACCTAGAACCCAAAGGGGGGGGTATTGGCACTTTTCATGGAAAAATGTGAAAAATTAAAATTTCTAAAAATGAAATAAATGCCTTCTATACACCTCAAACATTTACTGTATAATGGAAGATTGTTGTTTTTTGCAATATTTTTTGAAATTTGGGCTCTTTTACTAACATTAACACTTGCGCTGAGGCATCTTTTAAGTTCATTTCTTGCATTTAATGATTTATTCTGATTTTAATTTTGTTTATTTGATGAAAATGAACAACAAGACACACCATGGAAACATTTTCGTTTGATTTGTGTCGAGTGAGAATTTCACCTAGAACCCAAAGGGGGGGGTATTGGCACTTTTCATGGAAAAATGTGAAAAATTTAATTTTCTAAAAATGAAATAAATGCCTTCTATACACCTCAAACATTTCCTCTATAATGGAAGATTGTTGTTTTTCGCAATATTTTTTTAAATTTGGGCTCTTCTTCTAACATTAACACTTGCGCTGAGGCATCTTTTATGCTCATTTCTTGTCTTTAATGATTTATTCTGGGTTTTATTTTGTTTATTTGATGAAAATGAACAACAATACACACCATGGAAACATTTTTGTGTGATTTGTGCCGAGTGAGAATTTCACCAAGAACCCAAAGGAGGGGGTTTTGGCACTTTTCATGGAAAAATGTGAAAAATTAAAATTTCTAAAAATGAAATAAATGCCTTCTATACACCTAAACATTTACTCTATAATGGAAGATTGTTGTTTTTCGCAATATTTTTTGAAATTCGGGCTCTTTTACTAACATTAACACTTGCGCTGAGGCATCTTTTAAGCTCATTTCTTGTCTTTAATGATTTATTCTTGGTTTAATTTTGTTTATTTGATGAAAATGAACAACAATACACACCATGGACACATTTTTGTTTGATTTGTGCCGAGTCAGATTTTCATGTAGAACCCAAAGGGGGAGGTATTGGCCCTATTCATGGAAAAATGTGAAAAATTAAAATTTCTAAAAATGAAATAAATGCCTTCTATACACCTCAAACATTTCCTCTATAATGGAAGATTGTTGTTTTTCCCAATATTTTTTGAAATTTGGGCTCTTTTACTAACATTAACACTTGTGCTGAGGCATCTTTTATGCTCATTTCTTGTCATTAATGATTTATTCTGGGTTTTATTTTGTTTATTTGATGAAAATGAACAACAATACACACCATGGAAACATTTTTGTTTGATTTGTGTCGAGTGAGATTTTCACCTAGAACCCAAAGGGGGGGGTATTGGCACTTTTCATGGAAAAATGTGAAAAATTAAAATTTCTAAAAATGAAATAAATGCCTTCTATACACCTCAAACATTTACTGTATAATGGAAGATTGTTGTTTTTCGCAATATTTTTTGAAATTTGGGCTCTTTTACTAACATTAACACTTGCGCTGAGGCATCTTTTAAGTTCATTTCTTGCATTTAATGATTTATTCTGGGTTTAATTTTGTTTATTTGATGAAAATGAACAACAAGACACACCATGGAAACATTTTCGTTTGATTTGTGTCGAGTGAGAATTTCACCTAGAACCCTAAGGGGGGGGTATTGGCACTTTTCATGGAAAAATGTGAAAAATTAAAATTTCTAAAAATGAAATAAATGCCTTCTATACACCTCAAACATTCACTCTATAATGGAAGATTGTGGTTTTTCGCAATATTTTTTGAAATTTGGGCTCTTTGACTAACATTAACACTTGCGGCGAGGCATCTTTTATGCTCATTTCCTGTCTTTAATGATTTATTCTGGGTTTAATTTTGTTTATTTGATGAAAATGAACAACAATACACACCATGGAAACATTTTTGTTTGATTTGTGTCGAGTGAGATTTTCACCTAGAACCCAAAGAGGGGGGTATTGGCACTTTTCATGGAAAAATGTGAAAAATTAAAATTTCTAAAAATGAAATAAATGCCTTCTATACACCTCAAACATTTACTGTATAATGGAAGAATGTTGTTTTTTGCAATATTTTTTGAAATTTGGGCTCTTTTACTAACATTAACACTTGCGCTGAGGCATCTTTTAAGTTCATTTCTTGCATTTAATGATTTATTCTGATTTTAATTTTGTTTATTTGATGAAAATGAACAACAAGACACACCATGGAAACATTTTCGTTTGATTTGTGTCGAGTGAGAATTTCACCTAGAACCCAAAGGGGGGGGTATTGGCACTTTTCATGGAAAAATGTGAAAAATTAAATTTTCTAAAAATGAAATAAATGCCTTCTATACACCTCAAACATTTCCTCTATAATGGAAGATTGTTGTTTTTCGCAATATTTTTTTAAATTTGGGCTCTTCTTCTAACATTAACACTTGCGCTGAGGCATCTTTTATGCTCATTTCTTGTCTTTAATGATTTATTCTGGGTTTTATTTTGTTTATTTGATGAAAATGAACAACAATACACACCATGGAAACATTTTTGTGTGATTTGTGCCGAGTGAGAATTTCACCAAGAACCCAAAGGAGGGGGTTTTGGCACTTTTCATGGAAAAATGTGAAAAATTAAAATTTCTAAAAATGAAATAAATGCCTTCTATACACCTAAACATTTACTCTATAAAGGAAGATTGTTGTTTTTCGCAATATTTTTTGAAATTCGGGCTCTTTTACTAACATTAACACTTGCGCTGAGGCATCTTTTAAGCTCATTTCTTGTCTTTAATGATTTATTCTTGGTTTAATTTTGTTTATTTGATGAAAATGAACAACAATACACACCATGGAAACATTTTTGTTTGAATTGTGTGGAGTGAGAATTTCACCTAGAACCCAAAGGGGGGGGTATTGGCACTTTTCATGGAAAAATGTGAAAAATTAAAATTTCTAAAAATGAAATAAATGCCTTGTATACACCTCAAACATTCACTCTTTAATGGAAGATTGTTGTTTTTCGCAATATTTTTTGAAATTTGGGCTCTTTTGCTAAGCGCTGAGGCATCTTTTATGCTCATTTCCTGTCTTTAATGATTAACTCTGGGTTTTAATTTGTTTATTTGATGAAAATGAACAACAATGCACACCATGGAAACATTTTTGTTTGATTTGTGTCGAGTGAGATTTTCACCTAGAACCCTAAGGGGGGGTATTGGCACTTTTCATGGAGAAATGTGAAAAATTAAAATTTCTAAAAATGAAATAAATGCCTTGTATACACCTCAAACATTCACTCTATAATGGAAGATTGTTGTTTTTCGCAATATTTTTTGAAATTTTGGCTCTTTTACTAACATTAACACTTGTGCTGAGGTATCTTTTATGCTCATTTCTTGTTTTTAATGATTTATTCTGGGTTTTATTTTGTTTATTTGATGAAAATGAACAACAATACACACCATGGAAACATTTTTGTTTCATTTGTGTCGAGTGAGATTTTCATGTAGAACCCAAAGGGGGGGTATTGGCACTTTTCATGGATAAATGTGAAAAATTAAAATTTCTAAAAATGAAATAAATGCCTTCTATACACCTCAAACATTCACTCTATAATGGAAGATTGTTGTTTTTCGCAATATTTTTAGAAATTTGGGCTCTTTTACTAACATTAACTCTTGTGCTGAGGCATCTTTTATGCTCATTTCTTGTCATTAATGATTTATTCTGGGTTTTATTTTGTTTATTTTATGAAAATGACCAACAATACACACCATGGAAACATTTTTGTTTGATTTGTGTCGAGTGAGAATTTCACCTAGAACCCAAAGGGGGGGGTATTGGCACTTTTCATGGAGAAATGTGAAAAATTAAAATTTCTAAAAATGAAATAAATGCCTTGTGTACACCTCAAACATTCACTCTATAATGGAGGATTGTTGTTTTTCGCAATATTTTTAGAAATTTGGGCTCTTTTACTAACATTAACACTTGCGCTGAGGCATCTTTTATGCTCATTTCTTGTCTTTAATGATATATTATGGGTTTTATTTTGTTTATTTGATGAAAATGAACAACAAGACACACAATGGAAACATTTTTGTTTGATTTGTGTCGGGTGGGAATTTCACCTAGAACCCTAAGGGGGGGGTATTGGCACTTTTCATGGAAAAATGTGAAAAATTAAAATTTCTAAAAATGAAATAAATGCCTTCTATACACCTCAAACATTCACTCTATCATGGAAGATTGTTGTTTTTTGCAATATTTTTTGAAATTTGGGCTCTTTTACTAACATTAACACTTGCGCTGAGGTATCTTTTATGCTCATTTCCTGTCTTTAATGATTTATTCTGGGTTTTATTTTGTTTATATGATGAAAATGAACAACAATACACAACATGGAAACATTTTTGTTTGATTTGTGCCGAGTGAGAATTTCACCAAGAACCCAAAGGGGGGGGTATTGGCACTTTTCATGGAAAAATGTGAAAAATTAAAATTTCTAAAAATGAAATAAATGCCTTCTATACACCTCAAACATTCACTCTATAATGGAAGATTGTTGTTTTTCGCAATTTTTTTTGAAATTTGGGCTCTTTTACTAACATTAACACTTGTGCTGAGGCATCTTTTATGCTCATTTCTTGTCATTAATGATTTATTCTGGGTTTAATTTTGTTTATTTGATGAAAATGAACAACAAGACACACCATGGAAACATTTTTGTTTGATTTGAGTCGAGTGAGAATTTCACCTAGAACCCAAAGGTATTGGCACTTTTCATGGATAAATGTGAAAAATTAAAATTTCTAAAAATGAAATAAATGCCTTCTATACACCTCAAACATTCACTCTATAATGGAAGATTGTTGTTTTTCGCAATATTTTTAGAAATTTGGGCTCTTTTACTAACATTAACACTTGTGCTGAGGCATCTTTTATGCTCATTTCTTGTCATTAATGATTTATTCTGGGTTTTATTTTGTTTATTTGATGAAAATGAACAACAATACACACCATGGAAACATTTTTGTTTGATTTGTGTCGAGTGAGATTTTCACCTAGAACCCAAAGGGGGGGGTATTGGCACTTTTCATGGAAAAATGTGAAAAATTAAAATTTCTAAAAATGAAATAAATGCCTTCTATACACCTCAAACATTTACTGTATAATGGAAGATTGTTGTTTTTCGCAATATTTTTTGAAATTTGGGCTCTTTTACTAACATTAACACTTGCGCTGAGGCATCTTTTAAGTTCATTTCTTGCATTTAATGATTTATTCTGGGTTTAATTTTGTTTATTTGATGAAAATGAACAACAAGACACACCGTGGAAACATTTTCGTTTGATTTGTGTCGAGTGAGAATTTCACCTAGAACCCTAAGGGGGGGGTATTGGCACTTTTCATGGAAAAATGTGAAAAATTAAAATTTCTAAAAATGAAATAAATGCCTTCTATACACCTCAAACATTCACTCTATAATGGAAGATTGTGGTTTTTCGCAATATTTTTTGAAATTTGGGCTCTTTGACTAACATTAACACTTGCGGCGAGGCATCTTTTATGCTCATTTCCTGTCTTTAATGATTTATTCTGGGTTTAATTTTGTTTATTTGATGAAAATGAACAACAATACACACCATGGAAACATTTTTGTTTGATTTGTGTCGAGTGAGATTTTCACCTAGAACCCAAAGGGGGGGGTATTGGCACTTTTCATGGAAAAATGTGAAAAATTAAAATTTCTAAAAATGAAATAAATGCCTTCTATACACCTCAAACATTTACTGTATAATGGAAGATTGTTGTTTTTTGCAATATTTTTTGAAATTTGGGCTCTTTTACTAACATTAACACTTGCGCTGAGGCATCTTTTAAGTTCATTTCTTGCATTTAATGATTTATTCTGATTTTAATTTTGTTTATTTGATGAAAATGAACAACAAGACACACCATGGAAACATTTTCGTTTGATTTGTGTCGAGTGAGAATTTCACCTAGAACCCAAAGGGGGGGGTATTGGCACTTTTAATGGAAAAATGTGAAAAATTAAATTTTCTAAAAATGAAATAAATGCCTTCTATACACCTCAAACATTTCCTCTATAATGGAAGATTGTTGTTTTTCGCAATATTTTTTTAAATTTGGGCTCTTCTTCTAACATTAACACTTGCGCTGAGGCATCTTTTATGCTCATTTCTTGTCTTTAATGATTTATTCTGGGTTTTATTTTGTTTATTTGATGAAAATGAACAACAATACACACCATGGAAACATTTTTGTGTGATTTGTGCCGAGTGAGAATTTCACCAAGAACCCAAAGGAGGGGGTTTTGGCACTTTTCATGGAAAAATGTGAAAAATTAAAATTTCTAAAAATGAAATAAATGCCTTCTATACACCTAAACATTTACTCTATAAAGGAAGATTGTTGTTTTTCGCAATATTTTTTGAAATTCGGGCTCTTTTACTAACATTAACACTTGCGCTGAGGCATCTTTTAAGCTCATTTCTTGTCTTTAATGATTTATTCTTGGTTTAATTTTGTTTATTTGATGAAAATGAACAACAATACACACCATGGACACATTTTTGTTTGATTTGGGCCGAGTCAGATTTTCATGTAGAACCCAAAGGGGGAGGTATTGGCCCTATTCATGGAAAAATGTGAAAAATTAAAATTTCTAAAAATGAAATAAATGCCTTCTATACACCTCAAACATTCACTATATAATGGAAGATTGTTGTTTTTCGCAATATTTTTTGAAATTCGGGCTCTTTTACTAACATTAACACTTGCGCTGAAGCATCTTTTAAGCTCATTTCTTGTCTTTAATGATTTATTCTGGGTTTTATTTTGTTTATTTGATGAAAATGAACAACAATACACACCATGGAAACATTTTTGTTTGATTTGTGTCGAGTGAGATTTTCACCTAGAACCCTAAGGGGGGGTATTGGCACTTTTCATGGAGAAATGTGAAAAATTAAAATTTCTAAAAATGAAATAAATGCCTTGTATACACCTCAAACATTCACTCTATAATGGAAGATTGTTGTTTTTCGCAATATTTTTTGAAATTTTGGCTCTTTTACTAACATTAACACTTGTGCTGAGGTATCTTTTATGCTCATTTCTTGTTTTTAATGATTTATTCTGGGTTTTATTTTGTTTATTTGATGAAAATGAACAACAATACACACCATGGAAACATTTTTGTTTCATTTGTGTCGAGTGAGATTTTCATGTAGAACCCAAAGGGGGGGTATTGGCACTTTTCATGGATAAATGTGAAAAATTAAAATTTCTAAAAATGAAATAAATGCCTTCTATACACCTCAAACATTCACTCTATAATGGAAGATTGTTGTTTTTCGCAATATTTTTAGAAATTTGGGCTCTTTTACTAACATTAACACTTGTGCTGAGGCATCTTTTATGCTCATTTCTTGTCATTAATGATTTATTCTGGGTTTTATTTTGTTTATTTTATGAAAATGACCAACAATACACACCATGGAAACATTTTTGTTTGATTTGTGTCGAGTGAGAATTTCACCTAGAACCCAAAGGGGGGGGGTATTGGCACTTTTCATGGAGAAATGTGAAAAATTAAAATTTCTAAAAATGAAATAAATGCCTTGTGTACACCTCAAACATTCACTCTATAATGGAAGATTGTTGTTTTTCGCAATATTTTTAGAAATTTGGGCTCTTTTACTAACATTAACACTTGCGCTGAGGCATCTTTTATGCTCATTTCTTGTCTTTAATGATATATTCTGGGTTTTATTTTGTTTATTTGATGAAAATGAACAACAAGACACACAATGGAAACATTTTTGTTTGATTTGTGTCGGGTGGGAATTTCACCTAGAACCCTAAGGGGGGGGGTATTGGCACTTTTCATGGAAAAATGTGAAAAATTAAAATTTCTAAAAATGAAATAAATGCCTTCTATACACCTCAAACATTCACTCTATCATGGAAGATTGTTGTTTTTTGCAATATTTTTTGAAATTTGGGCTCTTTTACTAACATTAACACTTGCGCTGAGGTATCTTTTATGCTCATTTCCTGTCTTTAATGATTTATTCTGGGTTTTATTTTGTTTATATGATGAAAATGAACAACAATACACAACATGGAAACATTTTTGTTTGATTTGTGCCGAGTGAGAATTTCACCAAGAACCCAAAGGGGGGGGTATTGGCACTTTTCATGGAAAAATGTGAAAAATTAAAATTTCTAAAAATGAAATAAATGCCTTCTATACACCTCAAACATTCACTCTATAATGGAAGATTATTGTTTTTCGCAATATTTTTTGAAATTTGGGCTCTTTTACTAACATTAACACTTGTGCTGAGGTATCTTTTATGCTCATTTCTTGTCTTTAATGATTTATTCTGGGTTTAATTTTGTTTATTTGATGAAAATGAACAACAATACACACCATGGAAACATTTTTGTTTGATTTGTGTCGAGTGAGAATTTCACCAAGAACCCAAAGGGGGGGGTATTGGCACTTTTCATGGAAAAATGTTAAAAATTAAAATTTCTAAAAATGAAATAAATGCCTTCTATTCACCTCAAACATTCACTCTATAATGGAAGATTGTGGTTTTTCGCAATATTTTTTGAAATTTGGGCTCTTTGACTAACATTAACACTTGCGGCGAGGCATCTTTTATGCTCATTTCCTGTCTTTAATGATTTATTCTGTGTTTAATTTTGTTTATTTGATGAAAATGAACAACAATACACACCATGGAAACATTTTCGTTTGATTTGTGTCGAGTGAGAATTTCACCTAGAACCCTAAGGGGGGGTTTTGGCACTTTTCATGGAGAAATGTGAAAAATTAAAATTTCTAAAAATGAAATAAATGCCTTGTATACACCTCAAACATTCACTCTATAATGGAAGATTGTTGTTTTTCGCAATATTTTTTGAAATTTTGGCTCTTTTACTAACATTAACACTTGTGCTGAGGTATCTTTTATGCTCATTTCTTGTTTTTAATGATTTATTCTGGGTTTTATTTTGTTTATTTGATGAAAATGAACAACAATACACACCATGGAAACATTTTTGTTTCATTTGTGTCGAGTGAGATTTTCATGTAGAACCCAAAGGGGGGGTATTGGCACTTTTCATGGATAAATGTGAAAAATTAAAATTTCTAAAAATGAAATAAATGCCTTCTATACACCTCAAACATTCACTCTATAATGGAAGATTGTTGTTTTTCGCAATATTTTTAGAAATTTGGGCTCTTTTACTAACATTAACACTTGTGCTGAGGCATCTTTTATGCTCATTTCTTGTCATTAATGATTTATTCTGGGTTTTATTTTGTTTATTTTATGAAAATGACCAACAATACACACCATGGAAACATTTTTGTTTGATTTGTGTCGAGTGAGAATTTCACCTAGAACCCAAAGGGGGGGGTATTGGCACTTTTCATGGAGAAATGTGAAAAATTAAAATTTCTAAAAATGAAATAAATGCCTTGTGTACACCTCAAACATTCACTCTATAATGGAAGATTGTTGTTTTTCGCAATATTTTTAGAAATTTGGGCTCTTTTACTAACATTAACACTTGCGCTGAGGCATCTTTTATGCTCATTTCTTGTCTTTAATGATATATTCTGGGTTTTATTTTGTTTATTTGATGAAAATGAACAACAAGACACACAATGGAAACATTTTTGTTTGATTTGTGTCGGGTGGAAATTTCACCTAGAACCCTAAGGGGGGGGTATTGGCACTTTTCATGGAAAAATGTGAAAAATTAAAATTTCTAAAAATGAAATAAATGCCTTCTATACACCTCAAACATTCACTCTATCATGGAAGATTGTTGTTTTTTGCAATATTTTTTGAAATTTGGGCTCTTTTACTAACATTAACACTTGCGCTGAGGTATCTTTTATGCTCATTTCCTGTCTTTAATGATTTATTCTGGGTTTTATTTTGTTTATATGATGAAAATGAACAACAATACACAACATGGAAACATTTTTGTTTGATTTGTGCCGAGTGAGAATTTCACCAAGAACCCAAAGGGGGGGGTATTGGCACTTTTCATGGAAAAATGTGAAAAATTAAAATTTCTAAAAATGAAATAAATGCCTTCTATACACCTCAAACATTCACTCTATAATGGAAGATTATTGTTTTTCGCAATATTTTTTGAAATTTGGGCTCTTTTACTAACATTAACACTTGTGCTGAGGTATCTTTTATGCTCATTTCTTGTCTTTAATGATTTATTCTGGGTTTAATTTTGTTTATTTGATGAAAATGAACAACAATACACACCATGGAAACATTTTTGTTTGATTTGTGTCGAGTGAGAATTTCACCAAGAACCCAAAGGGGGGGGTATTGGCACTTTTCATGGAAAAATGTTAAAAATTAAAATTTCTAAAAATGAAATAAATGCCTTCTATACACCTCAAACATTCACTCTATAATGGAAGATTGTGGTTTTTCGCAATATTTTTTGAAATTTGGGCTCTTTGACTAACATTAACACTTGCGGCGAGGCATCTTTTATGCTCATTTCCTGTCTTTAATGATTTATTCTGTGTTTAATTTTCTTTATTTGATGAAAATGAACAACAATACACACCATGGAAACATTTTTGTTTGATTTGTGTCGAGTGAGAATTTCACCTAGAACCCAAAGGGGGGGTATTGGCACTTTTCAAGGAAAAATGTGAAAAATTAAAATTTCTAAAAATGAAATAAATGCCTTCTATACACCTCAAACATTTACTGTATAATGGAAGATTGTTGTTTTTCGCAATATTTTTTGAAATTTGGGCTCTTTTACTAACATTAACACTTGCGCTGAGGCATCTTTTAAGTTCATTTCTTGCATTTAATGATTTATTCTGGGTTTAATTTTGTTTATTTGATGAAAATGAACAACAAGACACACCATGGAAACATTTTCGTTTGATTTGTGTCGAGTGAGAATTTCACCTAGAACCCTAAGGGGGGGGTATTGGCACTTTTCATGGAAAAATGTGAAAAATTAAATTTTCTAAAAATGAAATAAATGCCTTCTATACACCTCAAACATTTCCTCTATAATGGAAGATTGTTGTTTTTCGCAATATTTTTTTAAATTTGGGCTCTTTTTCTAACATTAACACTTGCGCTGAGGCATCTTTTATGCTCATTTCTTGTCTTTAATGATTTATTCTGGGTTTTATTTTGTTTATTTGATGAAAATGAACAACAATACACACCATGGAAACATTTTTGTGTGATTTGTGCCGAGTGACAATTTCACCAAGAACCCAAAGGAGGGGGTTTTGGCACTTTTCATGGAAAAATGTGAAAAATTAAAATTTCTAAAAATGAAATAAATGCCTTCTATACACCTAAACATTTACTCTATAAAGGAAGATTGTTGTTTTTCGGAATATTTTTTGAAATTCGGGCTCTTTTACTAACATTAACACTTGCGCTGAGGCATCTTTTAAGCTCATTTCTTGTCTTTAATGATTTATTCTTGGTTTAATTTTGTTTATTTGATGAAAATGAACAACAATACACACCATGGAAACATTTTTGTTTGATTTGTGCCGAGTCAGATTTTCATGTAGAACCCAAAGGGGGAGGTATTGGCCCTTTTCATGGAAAAATGTGAAAAATTAAAATTTCTAAAAATGAAATAAATGCCTTCTATACACCTCAAACATTCACTCTATAATGGAAGATTGTTGTTTTTCGCAATATTTTTAGAAATTTGGGCTCTTTTACTAACATTAACACTTGTGCTGAGGCATCTTTTATGCTCATTTCTTGTCTTTAATGATTTATTCTGGGTTTTATTTTGTTTATTTTATGAAAATGAACAACAATACACACCATGGAAACATTTTTGTTTGATTTGTGCCGAGTGAGAATTTCACCAAGAACCTAAAGGGGGGGGTATTGGCACTTTTCATGGAAAAATGTGAAAAATTAAAATTTCTAAAAATGAAATAAATGCCTTCTATACACCTCAAACATTCACTCTATAATGGAAGATTATTGTTTTTCGCAATATTTTTTGAAATTTTGGCTCTTTTACTAACATTAACACTTGTGCTGAGGTATCTTTTATGCTCATTTCTTGTCTTTAATGATTTATTCTGGGTTTTATTTTGTTTATTTGATGAAAATGAACAACAATACACACCATGGAAACATTTTTGCTTGATTTGTATCGAGGGTGATTTTCGTGTAGAACCCAAAGGGGGGGGTATTGGCACTTTTCATGGAAAAATGTAAAAATTAAAATTTCTAAAAATGAAATAAATGCCTTGTATACACCTCAAACATTCACTCTATAATGGAAGATTATTGTTTTTCGCAATATTTTTTGAAATTTGGGCTCTTTTACTAACATTAACACTTATGCTGAGGTATCTTTTATGCTCATTTCTTGTCTTTAATGATTTATTCTGGGTTTTATTTTGTTTATTTGATGAAAATGAACAACAATACACACCATGGAAACATTTTTGTTTGATTTGTGTCGAGTGAGAATTTCACCTAGAACCCAAAGGGGGGGGTATTGGCACTTTTCATGGAGAAATGTGAAAAATTAAAATTTCTAAAAATGAAATAAATGCCTTGTATACACCTCAAACATTCACTCTATAATGGAAGATTGTTGTTTTTCGCAATATTTTTAGAAATTTGGGCTCTTTTACTAACATTAACACTTGCGCTGAGGCATCTTTTATGCTCATTACTTGTCTTTAATGATATATTCTGGGTTTTATTTTGTTTATTTGATGAAAATGAACAACAAGACACACCATGGAAACATTTTCGTTTGATTTGTGACAAGGTTATTTTCGTGTAGAACCCAAAGGGGGGGGTATTGGCACTTTTCATGGAAAAATGTGAAAAATTAAAATTTCTAAAAATGAAATAAATGCCTTGTATACACCTCAAACATTCACTCTATAATGGAAGATTGTTGTTTTTCGCAATATTTGTTGATATTTGGGCTCTTTTACTAACATTAACACTTGCGCTGAGGAATCTTTTATGCTCATTTCTTGTCTTTAATGATTTATTCTGGGTTTTATTTTGTTTATTTGATGAAAATGAACAACAAGACACACCATGGAAACATTTTTGTTTGATTTGTGTCGAGTGAGATTTTCATGTAGAACCCAAAGGGGGGGTTATGGCACTTTTCATGGAGAAATGTGAAAAATTAAAATTTCTAAAAATGAAATAAATGCCTTGTATACACCTCAAACATTCACTCTATAATGGAAGATTGTTGTTTTTCGCAATATTTTTAGAAATTTGGGCTCTTTTACTAACATTAACACTTGTGCTGAGGTATCTTTTATGCTCATTTCTTGTCTTTAATGATTTATTCTGGGTTTTATTTTGTTTATTTGATGAAAATGAACAACAATACACACCATGGAAACATTTTTGTTTGATTTGTGTCTAGTGAGAATTTCACCTAGAACCCAAAGGGGGGGGTATTGGCACTTTTCATGGAGAAATGTGAAAAATTAAAATTTCTAAAAATGAAATAAATGCCTTGTATACACCTCAAACATTCACTCTATAATGGAAGATTGTTGTTTTTCGCAATATTTTTAGAATTTTGGGCTCTTTTACTAACATTAACACTTGCGCTGAGGCATCTTTTATGCTCATTTCTTGTCTTTAATGATATATACTGGGTTTTATTTTGTTTATTTGATGAAAATGAACAACAAGACACACCATGGAAACATTTTCGTTTGATTTGTGACAAGGTTATTTTCGTGTAGAACCCAAAGGGGGGGGTATTGGCACTTTTCATGGAAAAATGTGAAAAATTAAAATTTCTAAAAATGAAATAAATGCCTTGTATACACCTCAAACATTCACTCTATAATGGAAGATTGTTGTTTTTCGCAATATTTTTTGAAATTTGGGCTCTTTTACTAACATTAACACTTGCGCTGAGGTATCTTTTATGCTCATTTCTTGTCTTTAATGATTTATTCTGGGTTTTATTTTGTTTATTTGATGGAAATGAACAACAATACACACCATGGAAACATTTTTGTTTGATTTGTGTCTGGTGAGAATTTCACCTAGAACCCAAGGGGGGGTATTGGCACTTTTCATGGAAAAATGTGAAAAATTAAAATTTCTAAAAATGAAATAAATGCCTTCTATACACCTCAAACATTCACTCTATAATGGAAGATTGTTGTTTTTCGCAATATTTTTAGAAATTTGGGCTCTTTTACTAACATTAACACTTGCGCTGAGGCATCTTTTATGCTCATTTCTTGTCTTTAATGATTTATTCTGGGTTTTATTTTGTTTTTTTGATGGAAATGAACAACAATACACACCATGGAAACATTTTTGTTTGATTTGTGTCGAGTGAGAATTTCACCTAGAACCCAAGGGGGGGGGGTATTGGCACTTTTCATGGAAAAATGTGAAAAATTAAAATTTCTAAAAATGAAATAAATGCCTTCTATACACCTCAAACATTCGCTCTATAATGGAAGTTTGTTGTTTTTCGCAATATTTTTTGAAATTTGGGCTCTTTTACTAATATTAACACTTGCGCTGAGGCATCTTTTTTGCTCATTTCTTGTCTTTAATGATTATTTCATGGTTTTATTTTGTTTATTTAATGAAAATGAACAACAGAACACACCATGGAAACATTTTTGTTTGATTTGTGTCGAGTGAGATTTTCACCTAGAACCCAAAGGGAGGGGTATTGGCACTTTTCATGGAAAAATGTGAAAAATTAAAATTTCTAAAAATGAAATAAATGCCTTCTATACACCTCAAACATTCACTCTATAATGGAAGATTGTTGTTTTTCGCAATATTTTTAGAAATTTGGGCTCTTTTACTAACATTAACACTTGCGCTGAGGCGTCTTTTATGCTCATTTCCTGTCTTTAATAATTTATTCTGGGTTTTATTTTGTTTATTTGATGAAAATGAACAACAATACACGCCATGGAAACATTTTTGTTTGATTTGTGTCGAGTGAGAATTTCACCTAGAACCCAAAGGGGGGGGGATTGGCACTTTTCATGGAAAAATGTGAAAAATTAAAATTTCTAAAAATGAAATAAATGCCTTCTATACACCTCAAACATTTACTGAATAATGGAAGATTGTTGTTTTTCGCAATATTTTTTGAAATTTGGGCTCTTTTACTAACATTACCACCTGCGCTGAGGCATCTTTTTTGCTCATTTCTTGTCTTTAATGATTTATTCTGGGTTTTATTTTGTTTATTTGATGAAAATGAACAACAATACACACCATGGAAACATTTTTGTTTGTTTTGTGTCGAGTGAGAATTTCACCTAGAACCCTAGGGGGGGAATTGGCACTTTTCATGGAAAAATGTGAAAAATTAAAATTTCTAAAAATGAAATAAATGCCTTCTATACACCTCAAACATTCACTCTTTAATGGAAGATTGTTGTTTTTCGCAATATTTTTTGAAATTTGGGCTCTATTACTAACATTAACACCTGCGCTGAGGCATCTTTTATGCTCATTTCTGGTCTTTAATGATTTATTCTGGGTTTTATGTTTTTTATTTGATGAAAATGAACAACAAAACACACCATGGAAACATTTTTGTTTGATTTGTGCCGAGTGAGAATTTCACCTAGAGCCCAATGGGGGGGGGTATTGGCACTTTTCATGGAAAAATGAGAAAAATTAAAATTTCTAAAAATGAAATAAATGCCTTCTTAACACCTCAAACATTCACTCTATAATGGAAGATTGTTGTTTTTCGCAATATTTTTTGAAATTTGGGCTCTTTTACTAACATTAACATTTGCGCTGAGGCATCTTTTAAGCTCATTTCTTGTCTTTAATGATTTATTCTGGGTTTTATTTTGTTTATTTGATGAAAATGAACATTAATACACACCATGGAAACATTTTTGTTTAATTAGTACGAGTGAGATTTTCACCTAGAACCCAAAGGGGGGGTATTGGCACTTTTCATGGAAAAATGTGATGGAAAAATGTGAAAAATTAAAATTTCTAAAAATGAAATAAATGCCTTCTATACACCTCAAACATTCACTCTATAATGGAAGATTGTTGTTTTTCGCAATATTTTGAGAAATTTGGGCTCTTTTACTAACATTAACACTTGCGCTGAGGCATCTTTTATGCTCATTTCTTGTCTTTAATGATTTATTCTGGGTTTTTTTTTTGTTTATTTGATGAAATTGAACAACAATACACACCATGGAAACATTTTTGTTAGATTTTTGTCGAGTGAGATTTTCACGTAGAACCCAAAGGGAGGGGTATTGGCACTTTTCATGGAAAAATGTGAAAAATTAAAATTTCTAAAAATGAAATAAATGCCTTCTATACACCTCAAACATTCACTCTATAATGGAAGATTGTTGTTTTCCGCAATATTTTGAGAAATTTGGGCTCTTTTACTAACATTAACACTTGCGCTGAGGCATCTTTTATGCTCATTTCTTGTCTTTAATGATTTATTCTGGGTTTTATTTTGTTTATTTGATGGAAATGAACAACAATACACACCATGGAAACATTTTTGTTTGATTTGTGTCTGGTGAGAATTTCACCTAGAACCCAAGGGGGGGGTATTGGCACTTTTCATGGAAAAATGTGAAAAATTAAAATTTCTAAAAATGAAATAAATGCCTTCTATACACCTCAAACATTCACTCTATAATGGAAGATTGTTGTTTTTCGCAATATTTTTAGAAATTTGGGCTCTTTTACTAACATTAACACTTGCGCTGAGGCATCTTTTATGCTCATTTCTTGTCTTTAATGATTTATTCTGGGTTTTATTTTGTTTATTTGATGGAAATGAACAACAATACACACCATGGAAACATTTTTGTTTGATTTGTGTCGAGTGAGAATTTCACCTAGAACCCAAGGGGGGGGTATTGGCACTTTTCATGGAAAAATGTGAAAAATTAAAATTTCTAAAAATGAAATAAATGCCTTCTATACACCTCAAACATTCGCTCTATAATGGAAGTTTGTTGTTTTTCGCAATATTTTTTGAAATTTGGGCTCTTTTACTAATATTAACACTTGCGCTGAGGCATCTTTTATGCTCATTTCTTGTCTTTAATGATTATTTCATGGTTTTATTTTGTTTATTTGATGAAAATGAACAACAGTACACACCATGGAAACATTTTTGTTTGATTTGTGTCGAGTGAGATTTTCACCTAGAACCCAAAGGGAGGGGTATTGGCACTTTTCATGGAAAAATGTGAAAAATTAAAATTTCTAAAAATGAAATAAATGCCTTCTATACACCTCAAACATTCACTCTATAATGGAAGATTGTTGTTTTTCGCAATATTTTTAGAAATTTGGGCTCTTTTACTAACATTAACACTTGCGCTGAGGCATCTTTTATGCTCATTTCTTGTCTTTAATGATATATTCTGGGTTTTATTTTGTTTATTTGATGAAAATGAACAACAATACACAACATGGAAACATTTTTGTTTGATTTGTGCCGAGTGAGAATTTCACCAAGAACCCAAAGGGGGGGGTATTGGCACTTTTCATGGGAAAATGTGAAAAATTAAAATTTCTAAAAATGAAATAAATGCCTTCTATACACCTCAAACATTCACTCTATAATGGAAGATATTTGTTTTTCGCAATATTTTTAGAAATTTGGGCTCTTTTACTAACATTAACACCTGCGCTGAGGCATCTTTTATGCTCATTTCTTGTCTTAAATGATATATTCTGGGTTTTATTTTGTTTATTTGATGAAAATGAACAACAAGACACACCATGGAAACATTTTTGTTTGATTTGTGTCGAGTGTGATTTTCGTGTAGAACCCAAAGGGGGGGGTATTGGCACTTTTCATGAAACAATGTGAAAAATTAAAATTTCTAAAAATGAAATAAATGCCATCTATACACCTCAAACATTCACTCTATAATGGAAGATTGTTCAAATTCCAAAGAAACTGCGGGAGATGCCGCAACAGTAACTTTTAACGGAGTCATCCGCTAATGTGCATTTTAATGCAACAATTTCAGAGCGTAAAAATCATTCGCCTTGACTGGGACTCGAACCCAGATCCCTCAAATATCCCTCATTCCCCAGATTATTTATTATCCCTAGAATGATCCCCAGATCCCTCATTGAGGAATCTGGGTTCGAGTCCCAGTCAAGGCGAATGATTTTTACGCTCTGAAATTGTTGCATTGGAAGATTGTTGTTTTTCGCAATATTTTTAGAAATTTGGGCTCTTTTACTAACATTAACACTTGCGTTGAGGTATCTTTTATGCTCATTTCTTGTCTTTAATGATTTATTCTGGGTTTTATTTTGTTTATTTGATGAAAATGAACAACAATACACACCATGGAAACATTTTTGTTTGATTTGTGTCGAGTGAGAATTTCACCTAGAACCCAAAGGGGGGGGTATTGGCACTTTTCATGGAAAAATGTGAAAAATTAAAATTTCTAAAAATGAAATAAATGCCTTCTATACACCTCAAACATTCACTCTATAATGGAAGATTGTTGTTTTTCGCAGTATTTTTTTAAAATTTTGGCTCTTTTACTAACATTAACACTTGCGCTGAGGCATCTTTTATGCTCATTTCTTGTCTTTAATGATTTATTCTGGGTTTAATTTTGTTTATTTGATGAAAATGAACAACAATACACACCATGGAAACATTTTTGTTTGATATGTGTCGACTGAGAATTTCACCTAGAACCCAAAGGGCACTTTTCATGGAAAAATGTGAAAAATTAAAATTTCTAAAAATGAAATAAATGCCTTCTATACACCTCAAACATTCACTCTATAATGGAAGATTGTTGTTTTTCGCAATATTTTTTGAAATTTGGGCTCTTTTACTAATATTAACACTTGCGCTGAGGCATCTTTTATGCTCATTTCTTGTCTTTAATGATTATTTCATGGTTTTATTTTGTTTATTTGATGAAAATGAACAACTGTACAAACCATGGAAACATTTTTGTTTGATTTGTGTCGAGTGAGATTTTCACCTAGAACCCAAAGGGAGGGGTATTGGCACTTTTCATGGAAAAATGTGAAAAATTAAAATTTCTAAAAATGAAATAAATGCCTTCTATACACCTCAAACATTCACTCTATAATGGAAGATTGTTGTTTTTCGCAATATTTTTAGAAATTTGGGCTCTTTTACTAACATTAACACTTGCGCTGAGGCATCTTTTATCCTCATTTCTTGTCTTTAATGATTTATTCTGGGTTTTATTTTGTTTATTTGATGAAAATGAACAACAAGACACACCATGGAAACATTTTTGTTTGATTTGTGTCGAGTGTGATTTTCGTGTAAAACCCAAAGGTGGGGGGGGTATTGGCACTTTTCATGGAAAAATGTGAAAAATTAAAATTTCTAAAAATGAAATAAATGCCTTCTATACACCTCAAACATTCACTCTATAATGGAAGATTGTTGTTTTTCGCAATATTTTTTGAAATTTGGGCTCTTTCACTAACATTACCACTTGCGCTGAGGCATCTTTTATGCTCATTTCATGTCTTTAATGATTTATTCTGGGTTTTATTTTGTTTATTTGATGAAAATGAACAAAAATACACACCATGGAAACATTTTTGTTTGTTTTGTGTCGTGTGAGAATTTCACCTAGAACCCAAAAGGGTTCTTTGCACTTTTCATGGAAAAATGTGAAAAATTAAAATTTCTAAAAATGAAATAAATGCCTTCTATAAACCTCAAACATTCACTCTATAATGGAAGATATTTGTTTTTCGCAATATTTTTAGAAATTTGGGCACTTTTACTAACATTAACACTTGCGCTGAGGTATCTTTTATGCTCATTTCTTGTCTTTAATGATTTATTCTGGGTTTTATTTTGTTTATTTGATGAAAATGAACGACAATACTCACCATGAAAACATTTTTGTTTGATTTGTGTCGAGTGAGAATTTCACCTAAAACCCAAAGGGGGGGTATTGGCACTTTTAATGGAAAAACGTGAAAAATTAAAATTTCTAAAAATGAAATAAATGCCTTCTCTACACCTCAAACATTCACTCTATAATGGAAGATTGTTGTTTTTCGCAATATTTTTAGAAATTTGGGCTCTTTTACTAACATTAACACTTGCGCTGAGGCATCTTTTATGCTCATTTCTTGTCTTTAATGATATATTCTGGGTTTTATTTTGTTTATTTGATGAAAATGAACAACAAGACACACCATGGAAACATTTTTGTTTGATTTGTTTCGAGTGTGATTTTCGTGTAGAACCCAAAGGGGGGGGTATTGGCACTTTTCATGGAACAATGTGAAAAATTAAAATTTCTAAAAATGAAATAAATGCCTTCTATACACCTCAAACATTCACTCTATAATGGAAGACTGTTCAAATTCCAAAGAAACTGCGGGAGATGCCGCAACAGTAACTTTTAACGGAGTCATCCGCTAATGTGCATTTTAATGCAACAATTTCAGAGCGTAAAAATCATTCGCCTTGACTGGGACTCGAACCCAGATCCCTCAAATATCCCTCATTCCCCAGATTATTTATTATCCCTAGAATGATCCCCAGATCCCTCATTGAGGAATCTGGGTTCGAGTCCCAGTCAAGGCGAATGATTTTTACGCTCTGAAATTGTTGCATTGGAAGATTGTTGTTTTTCGCAATATTTTTAGAAATTTGGGCTCTTTTACTAACATTAACACTTGCGCTGAGGTATCTTTTATGCTCATTTCTTGTCTTTAATGATTTATTCTGGGTTTTATTTTGTTTATTTGATGAAAATGAACAATAATACACACCATGGAAACATTTTTGTTTGATTTGTGTCGAGTGAGAATTTCACCTAGAACCCAAAGGGGGGGGTATTGGCACTTTTCATGGAAAAATGTGAAAAATTAAAATTTCTAAAAATGAAATAAATGCCTTCTATACACCTCAAACATTCACTCTATAATGGAAGATTATTGTTTTTCGCAGTATTTTTTTAAAATTTTGGCTCTTTTACTAACATTAACACTTGCGCTGAGGCATCTTTTATGCTCATTTCTTGTCTTTAATGATTTATTCTGGGTTTTATTTTGTTTATTTGATGGAAATGAACAACAATACACACAATGGAAACATTTTTGTTTGATTTGTGTCGAGTGAGAATTTCACCTAGAACCCTAGGGGGGGGAATTGGCACTTTTCATGGAAAAATGTGAAAAATTAAAATTTCTAAAAATGAAATAAATGCCTTCTATACACCTCAAACATTCACTCTTTAATGGAAGATTGTTGTTTTTCGCAATATTTTTTGAAATTTGGGCACTTTTACTAACATTAACACTTGCGCTGAGGTATCTTTTATGCTCATTTCTGGTCTTTAATGATTTATTCTGGGTTTTATGTTTTTTATTTGATGAAAATGAACAACAAAACACACCATGGAAACATTTTTGCTTGATTTGTGCCGAGTGAGAATTTCACCAAGAGCCCAATGGGGGGGGGAGGTATTGGCACTTTTCATGGAAAAATGAGAAAAATTAAAATTTCTAAAAATGAAATAAATGCCTTCTTAACACCTCAAACATTCACTCTATAATGGAAGATTGTTGTTTTTCGCAATATTTTTTGAAATTTGGGCTCTTTTACTAACATTACCACTTGCGCTGAGGCATCTTTTATGCTCATTTCTTGTCTTTAATGATTTATTCTGGGTTTTATTTTGTTTATTTGATGAAAATGAACAACAATACACACCATGGAAACATTTTTGTTTGATTTGTGTCGAGTGAGAATTTAACCTAGAACCCAAAGGGGGGGGTATTGGCACTTTTCATGGAAAAATGTGAAAAATTAAAATTTCTAAAAATGAAATAAATGCCTTCTATACACCTCAAACATTCACTCTATAATGGAAGATTGTTGTTTTTCGCAATATTTTTTGAAATTTGGGCTCTTTTACTAACATTACCACTTGCGCTGAGGCATCTTTTATGCTCATTTCTTGTCTTTTAATGATTTATTCTGGGTTTTATTTTGTTTATTTGATGAAAATGAACAACAATACACACCATGGAAACATTTTTGTTTGTTTTGTGTCGACTGAGAATTTCACCTAGAACCCAAAGGGGGGGGTTTTGGCACTTTTAATGGAAAAATGTGAAAAATTAAAATTTCTAAAAATGAAATAAATGCCTTCTATACACCTCAAACATTCACTCTATAATGGAAAATTGTTGTTTTTCGCAATATTTTTAGAAATTTGGGCTCTTTTACTAACATTAACACTTGCGCTGAGGCATCTTTTATGCTCATTTCTTGTCTTTAATGATATATTCTGGGTTTTTTATTTGTTTATTTGATGAAAATGAACAACAAGACACACCATGGAAACATTTTTGTTTGATTTGTTTCGAGTGTGATTTTCGTGTAGAACCCAAAGGGGGGGGTATTGGCACTTTTCATGGAACAATGTGAAAAATTAAAATTTCTAAAAATGAAATAAATGCCTTCTATACACCTCAAACATTCACTCTATAATGGAAGACTGTTCAAATTCCAAAGAAACTGCGGGAGATGCCGCAACATTAACTTTTAACGGAGTCATCCGCTAATGTGCATTTTAATGCAACAATTTCAGAGCGTAAAAATCATTCGCCTTGACTGGGACTCGAACCCAGATCCCTCAAATATCCCTCATTCCCCAGATTATTTATTATCCCTAGAATGATCCCCAGATCCCTCATTGAGGAATCTGGGTTCGAGTCCCAGTCAAGGCGAATGATTTTTACTCTCTGAAATTGTTGCATTGGAAGATTGTTGTTTTTCGCAATATTTTTAGAAATTTGGGCTCTTTTACTAACATTAACACTTGCGCTGAGGTATCTTTTATGCTCATTTCTTGTCTTTAATGATTTATTCTGGGTTTTATTTTGTTTATTTGATGGAAATGAACAACAATACACACCATGGAAACATTTTTGTTTGATTTGTGTCGAGTGAGAATTTCACCTAGAACCCTAGGGGGGGAATTGGCACTTTTCATGGAAAAATGTGAAAAATTAAAATTTCTAAAAATGAAATAAATGCCTTCTATACACCTCAAACATTTACTGAATAATGGAAGATTGTTGTTTTTCGCAATATTTTTTGAAATTTGGGCACTTTTACTAACATTAACACTTGCGCTAAGGTATCTTTTATGCTCATTTCTGGTCTTTAATGATTTATTCTGGGTTTTATGTTTTTTATTTGATGAAAATGAACAACAAAACACACCATGGAAACATTTTTGTTTGATTTGTGCCGAGTGAGAATTTCACCTAGAGCCCAATGGGGGGGGGGGTATTGGCACTTTTTATGGAAAAATGAGAAAAATTAAAATTTCTAAAAATGAAATAAATGCCTTCTTAACACCTCAAACATTCACTCTATAATGGAAGATTGTTGTTTTTCGCAATATTTTTTGAAATTTGGGCTCTTTTACTAACATTAACACCTTCGCTGAGGCATCTTTTAAGCTCATTTCTTGTCTTTAATGATTTATTCTGGGTTTTATTTTGTTTATTTGATGAAAATGAACAACAATACACACCATGGAAACATTTTTGTTTGATTTGTGTCGAGTGAGATTTTCACCTAGAACCCTAAGGGGGGGGTATTGGCACTTTTCACGGAAAAATGTGAAAAATTAAAATTTCTAAAAATGAAATAAATGCCTTCTATACACCTCAAACATTCACTCTATAATGGAAGATTGTTGTTTTTCGCAATATTTTTTGAAATTTGGGCTCTTTTACTAACATTAACACTTGTGCTGAGGCATCTTTTATGCTCATTTCTTGTCTTTAATGATTTATTCTGGGTTTTATTTTGTTTATTTGATGAAAATGACCAACAATACACACCATGGAAACATTTTGTTTGATTTGAGTCGAGTGAGAATTTCACCTAGAACCCAAAGGGGGGGGGGGTTTTAGCACTTTTCATGGAGAAATGTGAAAAATTAAAATTTCTAAAAATGAAATAAATGCCTTGTATACACCTCAAACATTCACTCTATAATGGAAGATTGTTGTTTTTCGCAATATTTTTAGAAATTTGGGCTCTTTTACTAACATTAACACTTGCGCTGAGGTATCTTTTATGCTCATTTCTTGTCTTTAATGATTTATTCTGGGTTTTATTTTGTTTATTTGATGGAAATGAACAACAATACACACCATGGAAACATTTTTGTTTGATTTGTGTCGAGTGAGAATTTCACCTAGAACCCTAGGGGGGGAATTGGCACTTTTCATGGAAAAATGTGAAAAATTAAAATTTCTAAAAATGAAATAAATGCCTTCTATACACCTCAAACATTTACTGAATAATGGAAGATTGTTGTTTTTCGCAATATTTTTTGAAATTTGGGCACTTTTACTAACATTAACACTTGCGCTAAGGTATCTTTTATGCTCATTTCTGGTCTTTAATGATTTATTCTGGGTTTTATGTTTTTTATTTGATGAAAATGAACAACAAAACACACCATGGAAACATTTTTGTTTGATTTGTGCCGAGTGAGAATTTCACCTAGAGCCCAATGGGGGGGGGGGTATTGGCACTTTTTATGGAAAAATGAGAAAAATTAAAATTTCTAAAAATGAAATAAATGCCTTCTTAACACCTCAAACATTCACTCTATAATGGAAGATTGTTGTTTTTCGCAATATTTTTTGAAATTTGGGCTCTTTTACTAACATTAACACCTTCGCTGAGGCATCTTTTAAGCTCATTTCTTGTCTTTAATGATTTATTCTGGGTTTTATTTTGTTTATTTGATGAAAATGAACAACAATACACACCATGGAAACATTTTTGTTTGATTTGTGTCGAGTGAGATTTTCACCTAGAACCCTAAGGGGGGGGTATTGGCACTTTTCACGGAAAAATGTGAAAAATTAAAATTTCTAAAAATGAAATAAATGCCTTCTATACACCTCAAACATTCACTCTATAATGGAAGATTGTTGTTTTTCGCAATATTTTTTGAAATTTGGGCTCTTTTACTAACATTAACACTTGTGCTGAGGCATCTTTTATGCTCATTTCTTGTCTTTAATGATTTATTCTGGGTTTTATTTTGTTTATTTGATGAAAATGACCAACAATACACACCATGGAAACATTTTGTTTGATTTGAGTCGAGTGAGAATTTCACCTAGAACCCAAAGGGGGGGGGGGTTTTAGCACTTTTCATGGAGAAATGTGAAAAATTAAAATTTCTAAAAATGAAATAAATGCCTTGTATACACCTCAAACATTCACTCTATAATGGAAGATTGTTGTTTTTCGCAATATTTTTAGAAATTTGGGCACTTTTACTAACATTAAAACTTGCGCTGAGGTATCTTTTATGCTCATTTCTTGTCTTTAATGATTAACTCTGGGTTTTATTTTGTTTATTTGAAGAAAATGAACAACAATACACACCATGGAAACATTTTTGTTTGATATGTGTCGAGTGAGAATTTCACCTAGAACCAAAAGGGGGGTATTGGCACTTTTCATGGAAAAATGTGAAAAATTAAAATTTCTAAAAATGAAATAAATGCCTTCTATACACCTCAAACATTCACTCTATAATGGAAGATTGTTGTTTTTCGCAATATTTTTTGAAATTTGGGCTCTTTTACTAACATTACCACTTGCGCTGAGGCATCTTTTATGCTCAATTCTTGTCTTTAATGATTTATTCTGTTTTATTTTGTTTATTTGATGAAAATGAACAAAAATACACACCATGGAAACATTTTTGTTTGTTTTGTGTCGAGTGAGAATTTCACCTAGAACCCAAAAGGGTTCCTGGTACTTTTCATGGAAAAATGTGAAAAATTAAAATTTCTAAAAATGAAATAAATGCCTTCTATACACCTTAAACATTCTCTCTATAATGGAAGATTGTTGTTTTTCGCAATATTTTTTGAAATTTGGGCTCTTTTACTAATATTAACACTTGCGCTGAGGCATCTTTTATGCTCATTTCTTGTCTTTAATGATTATTTCATGGTTTTATTTTGTTTATTTGATGAAAATGAACAACAGTACACACCATGGAAACATTTTTGTTTGATTTGTGTCGAGTGAGATTTTCACCTAGAACCCAAAGGGAGGGGTATTGGCACTTTTCATGGAAAAATGTGAAAAATTAAAATTTCTAAAAATGAAATAAATGTCTTCTATACACCTCAAACATTCACTCTATAATGGAAGATTGTTGTTTTTCGCAATATTTTTAGAAATTTGGGCTCTTTTACTAACATTAACACTTGCGCTGAGACATCTTTTATGCTCATTTCTTGTCTTTAATGATATATTCTGGCTTTTATTTTGTTTATTTGATGAAAATGAACAACAAGACACACCATGGAAACATTTTTGTTTGATTTGTGTCGAGGGTGATTTTCGTGTAGAACCCAAAGGGGGGGGTATTGGCACTTTTCATGGAAAAATGTGAAAAATTAAAATTTCTAAAAATGAAATAAATGCCTTGTATACACCTCAAACATTCACTCTATAAAAGAAGATTGTTGTTTTTCGCAATATTTTTTGAAATTTGGGCTCTTTTACTAACATTAACACTTGCGCTGAGGCATCTTTTATGCTCATTTCCTGTCTTTAATGATTTATTCTGGGTTTTATTTTAATTATTTGATGAAAATGAACAACAATACACACCATGGAAACATTTTTGTTTGTTTTGTGTCGACTGAGAATTTCACCTAGAACCCAAAAGGTTTCTTTGCACTTTTCATGGAAAAATGTGAAAAATTAAAATTTCTAAAAATGAAATAAATGCCTTCTATACACCTCAAACATTCACTCTATAATGGAAGATTGTTGTTTTCGCAATATTTTTAGAAATTTGGGCACTTTTACTAACATTAACACTTGCGCTGAGGTATCTTTTATGCTCATTTCTTGTCTTTAATGATTTATTCTGGGTTTTATTTTGTTTTTTTGATGAAAATGAACAACAATACTCACCATGGAAACATTTTTGTTTGATTTGTGTCGAGTGAGAATTTCACCTAAAACCCAAAGGGGGGGGTATTGGCACTTTTCATGGAAAAATGTGAAAAATTAAAATATCTAAAAATAAAATAAATGCCTTGTAAACACCTCAAACATTCACTCTATAAAGGAAGATTGTTGTTTTTCGCAATATTTTTTGAAATTTGGGCTCTTTTACTAACATTAACAGATGCGCTGAGGCATCTTTTATGCTCATTTCTTGTCTTTAATGATTAACTCTGGGTTTTATTTTGTTTATTTGAAGAAAATGAACAACAATACACACCATGGAAACATTTTTGTTTGATATGTGTCGAGTGAGAATTTCACCTAGAACCAAAAGGGGGGGTATTGGCACTTTTCATGGAAAAATGTGAAAAATTAAAATTTCTAAAAATGAAATAAATGCCTTCTATACACCTCAAACATTCACTCTTTAATGGATAATTGTTGTTTTTCGCAATATTTTTTGAAATTTGGGCTCTTTTACTAACATTAACACTTGCGCTGAGGCATCTTTAATGCTCATTTCTTGTCTTTAATGATTTATTCTGGGTTTTATTTTGTTTATTTGATGAAAATGAACAACAATACACACCATGGAAACATTTTTGTTTGTTTTGTGTCGAGTGAGAATTTCACCTAGAACCCAAAAGGTTTCCTGGCACTTTTCATGGAAAAATGTGAAAAATTAAAATTTCTAAAAATGAAATAAATGCCTTCTATACACCTCAAACATTCTCTCTACAATGGAAGATTGTTGTTTTTCGCAATATTTTTTGAAATTTGGGCTCTTTTACTAATATTAACACTTGCGCTGAGGCATCTTTTATGCTCATTTCTTTTCTTTAATGATTATTTCATGGTTTTATTTTGTTTATTTGATGAAAATGAACAACAGTACACACCATGGAAACATTTTTGTTTGATTTGTGTCGAGTGAGATTTTCACCTAGAACCCAAAGGGAGGGGTATTGGCACTTTTCATGGAAAAATGTGAAAAATTAAAATTTCTAAAAATGAAATAAATGCCTTCTATACACCGCAAACATTCACTCTATAATGGAAGATTGTTGTTTTTCGCAATATTTTTAGAAATTTGGGCTCTTTTACTAACATTAACACTTGCGCTGAGACATCTTTTATGCTCATTTCTTGTCTTTAATGATATATTCTGGCTTTTATTTTGTTTATTTGATGAAAATGAACAACAAGACACACCATGGAAACATTTTTGTTTGATTTGTGTCGAGGGTGATTCTCGTGTAGAACCCAAAGGGGGGGGTATTGGCACTTTTCATGGAAAAATGTGAAAAATTAAAATTTCTAAAAATGAAATAAATGCCTTGTATACACCTCAAACATTCACTCTATAAAGGAAGATTGTTGTTTTTCGCAATATTTTTTGAAATTTGGGCTCTTTTACTAACATTAACACTTGCGCTGAGGCATCTTTTATGCTCATTTCCTGTCTTTAATGATTTATTCTGGGTTTTATTTTGTTTATTTGATGAAAATGAACAACAATACACACCATGGAAACATTTTTGTTTGATTTGTGTCGAGTGAGATTTTCATGTAGACCCTAAAGGGGGGTATTGGCACTTTTCATGGAAAAAAGTTAAAAATTAAAATTTCTAAAAATGAAATAAATGCCTTCTATACACCTCAAACATTCACTCTATAATGGAAGATTTTTGTTTTTCGCAATATTTTTTGAAATTTGGGCTCTTTTACTAAGCGCTGAGGCATCTTTTATGATCATTTCCTGTCTTTAATGATTAACTCTGGGTTTTATTTTGTTTATTTGAAGAAAATGAACAACAATACACACCATGGAAACATTTTTGTTTGATTTGTGTCGAGTGAGAATTTCACCTAGAACCCAAAGGGGGTGGTATTGGCACTTTTCATGGAAAAATGTGAAAAATTAAAATTTCTAAAAATGAAATAAATGCCTTGTATACACCTCAAACATTCACTCTATAATGGAAGATTGTTGTTTTTCGCAATATTTTTTGAAATTTGGGCTCTTGACTTACATTAACACTTGCGCTGAGGCATCTTTTATGCTCATTTCCTGTCTTTAATGATTTATTCTGGGTTTTATTTTGTTTATTTGATGAAAATGAATAACAATACACACCATGGAAACATTTTTGTTTGATTTGTGTCGAGTGAGAATTTCAGCTAGAACCCAAAGAGGGGGGTATTGGCACTTTTCATGGAAAAATGTGAAAAATTAAAATTTCGAAAATGAAATAAATGCCTTCTATACACCTCAAACATTCACTCTATAATGGAAGATTGTTGTTTTTCGCAATATTTTTTGAAATTTGGGCTCTTTTACTAACATAAACACTTGCGCTGAGGCATCTTTTATGCTCATTTCTTGTCTTTAATGATTAACTCTGGGTTTTATTTTGTTTATTTGATGAAAATGAACAACAATACGCACCATGGAAACATTTTTGTTTGATTTGTGTCGAGGGTGATTTTCGTGTAGAACCCAAAGGGGGGGGTATTGGCACTTTTCATGGAAAAATGTGAAAAATTAAAATTTCTAAAAATGAAATAAATGCCTTGTATACACCTCAAACATTCACTCTATAATGGAGGATTGTTGTTTTTCGCAATATTTTTTGAAATTTGCGCTCTTTAACTAACATTAACGCTTGCGCTGAGGCATCTTTTATGCTCATTTCCTGTCTTTAATGATTAACTCTGGGTTTTATTTTGTTTATTTGAAGAAAATGAACAACAATACACACCATGGAAACATTTTTGTTTGATTTGTGTCGAGTGAGAATTTCGACTAGAACCCAAAGGGGGTGGTATTGGCACTTTTCATGGAAAAATGTGAAAAATTGAAATTTCTAAAAATGAATGAATGCCTTCTATAAACTTCAAACATTAACTCTATAATGGAAGATTGTTGTTTTTCGCAATATTTTTAGAAATTTGGGCTCTTTTACTGACATTAACACTTGCGCTGAGGCATCTTTTACGCTCATTTCTTGTCTTTAATGATTTATTCTGGGTTTTATTTTGTTTATTTGATGAAAATGAACAACAATACACACCATGGAAACATTTTTGTTTGATTTGTGCCGAGTGAGAATTTCATTAAGAACCCAAAGGGGGGGTATTGGCACTTTTCATGGAAAAATGTGAAAAATTAAAATTTCTAAAATTGAATTAATTGCCTTCTATACACCTCAAACATTCACTCTATAATAAAAGATTGTTGTTTTTCGCAATATTTTTTGAAATTTGGGCTCTTTTACTAACATTAACACTTGCGCTGAGGCATCTTTTATGCTCATTTCTTGTCTTTAATGATTTATTCTGGGTTTTATTTTGTTTATTTGATGAAAATGAACAACAATACACACCATGGAAACGTTTTTGTTTGATTTGTGTCGAGTGAGATTTTCACCTAGAACCCAAAGAGGGGGTATTGGCACTTTTCATGGAAAAATGTGAAAAATTAAAATTTCTATAAAATGAAATAAATACCTTGTCTACACCTCAAACATTCACTCTTAAATGGAAGATTGTTGTTTTTCGCAATATTTTTTGAAATTTGGGCTCTTTTACTAACATTAACACTTGCGCTGAGGCATCTTTTATGCTCATTTCCTGTCTTTAATGATTTATTCTGGGTTTTATTTTTTTTATTTGATGAAAATGAACAACAATACACACCATGGAAACATTTTTGTTTGATTTGTGTCGAGTGAGATTTTCACCTAGAACCCAAAGGGGGGGGGTATTGGCACTTTTCATGGAAAAACGTGAAAAATTAAAATTTCGAAAAATGAAATAAATGCCTTCTATACACCTCAAACATTAACTCTATAATGGAAGATTGTTGTTTTTTGCAATATTTTTTTAAATTTGGGCTCTTTTACCAACATTAACACTTGCGCTGAGGCATCTTTTATGCTAATTTCTTGTCTTTAATGATTAACTCTGGGTTTTATTTTGTTTATTTGATGAAAATGAACAACAATACGCACCATGGAAACATTTTTGTTTGATTTGTGATCGAGGGTGATTTTCGTGTAGAACCCAAAGGGGGGGGTATTGGCACTTTTCATGGAAAAATGTGAAAAATTAAAATTTCTAAAAATGAAATAAATGCCTTGTATAACCTCAAACATTCACTCTATAATGGAAGATTGTTGTTTTTCGCAATATTTTTTGAAATTTGGGCTCTTTTACTAACATTAACGCTTGCGCTGAGGCATCTTTTATGCTCATTTCCTGTCTTTAATGATTAACTCTGGGTTTTATTTTGTTTATTTGAAGAAAATGAACAACAATACACACCATGGAAACATTTTTGTTTGATTTGTGTCGAGTGAGAATTTCACCTAGAACCCAAAGGGGGTGGTATTGGCACTTTTCATGGAAAAATGTGAAAAATTAAAATTTCTAAAAATGAAATAAATGCCTTGTATACACCTCAAACATTCACTCTATAATGGAAGATTGTTGTTTTTCGCAATATTTTTTGAAATTTGGGCTCTTTTACTAACATTATCACTTGTGCTGAGGCAACTTTTATGCTCATTTCCTGTCTTTAATGATTTATTCTGGGTTTTATTTTGTTTATTTGATGAAAATGAACAACAATACACACCATGGAAACATTTTTGTTTGATTTGTGTCGAGTGAGATTTTCATGTAGAACCCAAAAGGGTTCTTGGCACTTTTCATGGAAAAATGTGAAAAATTAAAATTTCTAAAAATGAAATAAATGCCTTGTATTCACCTCAAACATTCACTCTATAAAGGAAGATTGTTGTTTTTCGCAATATTTTTTGAAATTTCCGCTCTTTTACTTACATTAACACTTGCGCTGAGGCATCTTTTATGCTCATTTCCTGTCTTTAATCATTTATTCTGGGTTTTATTTTGTTTATTTGATGAAAATGAACAACAATACACACCATGGAAACATTTTTGTTTGATTTGTGTCGAGTGAGATTTTCATGTAGAACCCAAAAGGGTTCTTGGCACTTTTCATGGAAAAATGTGAAAAATTAAAATTTCTAAAAATGAAATAAATGCCTTGTATACACCTCAAACATTCACTCTATAATGGAAGATTGTTGTTTTTCGCAATATTTTTTGAAATTTGGGCACTTTAACTAACATAAACCCTTGCGCTGAGGCATCTTTTATGCTCATTTCTTGTCTTTAATGATTTATTCTGGGTTTTATTTTGTTTATTTGATAAAAATGAACAACAATACACACCATGGAAACATTTTTGTTTGATTTGTGCCGAGTGCGAATTTCACCAAGAACCCAAAGGGGGGGGTATTGGCACTTTTCATGGAAAAATGTGAAAAATAAAAATTTCTAAAAATGAAATAAATGCCTTCTATACACCTCAAACATTCACTCTATAATGGAAGATTGTTGTTTTTCGCAATATTTTTTGAAATTTGGGCTCTTTAACTAACATTAACGCTTGCGCTGAGGCATCTTTTATGCTCATTTCCTGTCTTTAATGATTAACTCTGGGTTTTATTTTGTTTATTTGAAGAAAATGAACAACAATACACACCATGGAAACATTTTTGTTTGATTTGTGTCGAGTGAGAATTTCACCTAGAACCCAAAGGGGGTGGTATTGGCACTTTTCATGGAAAAATGTGAAAAATTAAAATTTCTAAAAATGAAATAAATGCCTTGTATACACCTCAAACATTCACTCTATAATGGAAGATTGTTGTTTTTCGCAATATTTTTTGAAATTTGGGCTCTTTTACTAACATTAACGCTTGCGCTGAGGCATCTTTTATGCTCATTTCCTGTCTTTAATGATTAACTCTGGGTTTTATTTTGTTTATTTGAAGAAAATGAACAACAATACACACCATGGAAACATTTTTGTTTGATTTGTGTCGAGTGAGAATTTCACCTAGAACCCAAAGGGGGTGGTATTGGCACTTTTCATGGAAAAATGTGAAAAATTAAAATTTCTAAAAATGAAATAAATGCCTTGTATACACCTCAAACATTCACTCTATAATGGAAGATTGTTGTTTTTCGCAATATTTTTTGAAATTTGGGCTCTTTTACTAACATTATCACTTTTGCTGAGGCATCTTTTATGCTCATTTCCTGTCTTTAATGATTTATTCTGGGTTTTATTTTGTTTATTTGATGAAAATGAACAACAATACACACCATGGAAACATTTTTGTTTGATTTGTGTCGAGTGAGATTTTCATGTAGAACCCAAAAGGGTTCTTGGCACTTTTCATGGAAAAATGTGAAAAATTAAAATTTCTAAAAATGAAATAAATGCCTTGTATTCACCTCAAACATTCACTCTATAAAGGAAGATTGTTGTTTTTCGCAATATTTTTTGAAATATGGGCTCTTTTACTTACATTAACACTTGCGCTGAGGCATCTTTTATGCTCATTTCCTGTCTTTAATCATTTATTCTGGGTTTTATTTTGTTTATTTGATGAAAATGAACAACAATACACACCATGGAAACATTTTTGTTTGATTTGTGTCGAGTGAGATTTTCATGTAGAACCCAAAAGGGTTCTTGGCACTTTTCATGGAAAAATGTGAAAAATTAAAATTTCTAAAAATGAAATAAATGCCTTGTATACACCTCAAACATTCACTCTATAATGGAAGATTGTTCTTTTTCGCAATATTTTTTGAAATTTGGGCACTTTAACTAACATAAACCCTTGCGCTGAGGCATCTTTTATGCTCATTTCTTGTCTTTAATGATTTATTCTGGGTTTTATTTTGTTTATTTGATAAAAATGAACAACAATACACACCATGGAAACATTTTTGTTTGATTTGTGCCGAGTGCGAATTTCACCAAGAACCCAAAGGGGGGGTATTGGCACTTTTCATGGAAAAATGTGAAAAATAAAAATTTCTAAAAATGAAATAAATGCCTTCTATACACCTCAAACATTCACTCTATAATGGAAGATTGTTGTTTTTCGCAATATTTTTTTAAATTTGGGCTCTTTTACTAACATTAACATTTGCGCTGAGGCATCTTTTATGCTCATTTCTTGTCTTTAATGATTAACTCTGGGTTTTATTTTGTTTATTTGATGAAAATGAACAACAATACACACCATGGAAACATTTTTGTTTGATTTGTGTCGAGTGAGATTTTCATGTAGACCCTAAAGGGGGGTATTGGCACTTTTCATGGAAAAAAGTTAAAAATTAAAATTTCTAAAAATGAAATAAATGCCTTCTATACACCTCAAACATTCACTCTATAATGGAAGATTTTTGTTTTTCGCAATATTTTTTGAAATTTGGGCTCTTTAACTAAGCGCTGAGGCATCTTTTATGATCATTTCCTGTCTTTAATGATTAACTCTGGGTTTTATTTTGTTTATTTGATGAAAATGAACAACAATAAACACCATGGAAACATTTTTGTTTGATTTGTGTCGAGTGAGATTTTCACCTAGAACCCAAAGGGGGGGGTATTGGCACTTTTCATGGAAAAATGTGAAAAATTAAAATTTCTAAAAATGAAATAAATGCCTTCTATACACCTCAAACATTCACTCTATAATGGAAGATTGTTGTTTTTCGCAATATTTTTTGAAATTTGGGCTCTTTTACTAACATAAACACTTGCGCTGAGGCATCTTTTATGCTCATTTCTTGTCTTTAATGATTAACTCTGGGTTTTATTTTGTTTATTTGATGAAAATGAACAACAATACGCACCATGGAAACATTTTTGTTTGATTTGTGTCGAGGGTGATTTTCGTGTAGAACCCAAAGGGGGGGGTATTGGCACTTTTCATGGAAAAATGTGAAAAATTAAAATTTCTAAAAATGAAATAAATGCCTTGTAAACACCTCAAACATTCACTCTATAATGGAAGATTGTTGTTTTTCGCAATATTTTTTGAAATTTGGGCTCTTTTACTAACATTAACGCTTGCGCTGAGGCATCTTTTATGCTCATTTCCTGTCTTTAATGATTAACTCAGGGTTTTATTTTGTTTATTTGAAGAAAATGAACAACAATACACACCATGGAAACATTTTTGTTTGATTTGTGTCGAGTGAGAATTTCACCTAGAACCCAAAGGGGGTGGTATTGGCACTTTTCATGGAAAAATGTGAAAAATTAAAATTTCTAAAAATGAAATAAATGCCTTGTATACACCTCAAACATTCACTCTATAATGGAAGATTGTTGTTTTTCGCAATATTTTTTGAAATTTGGGCTCTTGACTTACATTAACACTTGCGCTGAGGCATCTTTTATGCTCATTTCCTGTCTTTAATGATTTATTCTGGGTTTTATTTTGTTTATTTGATGAAAATGAATAACAATACACACCATGGAAACATTTTTGTTTGATTTGTGTCGAGTGAGATTTTCATGTAGAACCCAAAAGGGTTCTTGGCACTTTTCATGGAAAAATGTGAAAAATTAAAATTTCTAAAAATGAAATAAATGCCTTGTATACCCCTCAAACATTCACTCTATAATGGAAGATTGTTGTTTTTCGCAATATTTTTTGAAATTTGGGCACTTTAACTAACATAAACCCTTGCGCTGAGGCATCTTTTATGCTCATTTCTTGTCTTTAATGATTTATTCTGGGTTTTATTTTGTTTATTTGATAAAAATGAACAACAATACACACCATGGAAACATTTTTGTTTGATTTGTGCCAAGTGCGAATTTCACCAAGAACCCAAAGGGGGGGGTATTGGCACTTTTCATGGAAAAATGTGAAAAATAAAAATTTCTAAAAATGAAATAAATGCCTTCTATACACCTCAAACATTCACTCTATAATGGAAGATTGTTGTTTTTCGCAATATTTTTTTAAATTTGGGCTCTTTTACTAACATTAACACTTGCGCTGAGGCATCTTTTATGCTCATTTCCTGTCTTAAATGATTTATTCTGGGTTTTATTTTTTTTATTTGATGAAAATGAACAACAATACACACCATGGAAACATTTTTGTTTGATTTGTATCGAGTGAGATTTTCACCTAGAACCCAAAGGGGGGGGTATTGGCACTTTTCATGGAAAAAGGTGAAAAATTAAAATTTCGAAAAATGAAATAAATGCCTTCTATACACCTCAAACATTCACTCTATAATGGAAGATTGTTGTTTTTTGCAATATTTTTTTAAATTTGGGCTCTTTTACCAACATTAACACTTGCGCTGAGGCATCTTTTATGCTAATTTCTTGTCTTTAATGATTAACTCTGGGTTTTATTTTGTTTATTTGATGAAAATGAACAACAATACGCACCATGGAAACATTTTTGTTTGATTTGTGTCGAGGGTGATTTTCGTGTAGAACCCAAAGGGGGGGGTATTGGCACTTTTCATGGAAAAATGTGAAAAATTAAAATTTCTAAAAATGAAATAAATGCCTTGTATAACCTCAAACATTCACTCTATAATGGAAGATTGTTGTTTTTCGCAATATTTTTTGAAATTTGGGCTCTTTTACTAACATTAACGCTTGCGCTGAGGCATCTTTTATGCTCATTTCCTGTCTTTAATGATTAACTCTGGGTTTTATTTTGTTTATTTGAAGAAAATGAACAACAATACACACCATGGAAACATTTTTGTTTGATTTGTGTCGAGTGAGAATTTCACCTAGAACCCAAAGGGGGTGGTATTGGCACTTTTCATGGAAAAATGTGAAAAATTAAAATTTCTAAAAATGAAATAAATGCCTTGTATACACCTCAAACATTCACTCTATAATGGAAGATTGTTGTTTTTCGCAATATTTTTTGAAATTTGGGCTCTTTTACTAACATTATCACTTGTGCTGAGGCATCTTTTATGCTCATTTCCTGTCTTTAATGATTTATTCTGGGTTTTATTTTGTTTATTTGATGAAAATGAACAACAATACACACCATGGAAACATTTTTGTTTGATTTGTGTCGAGTGAGATTTTCATGTAGAACCCAAAAGGGTTCTTGGCACTTTTCATGGAAAAATGTGAAAAATTAAAATTTCTAAAAATGAAATAAATGCCTTGTATTCACCTCAAACATTCACTCTATAAAGGAAGACTGTTGTTTTTCGCAATATTTTTTGAAATTTGGGCTCTTTTACTTACATTAACACTTGCGCTGAGGCATCTTTTATGCTCATTTCCTGTCTTTAATGATTTATTCTGGGTTTTATTTTGTTTATTTGATGAAAATGAACAACAATACAAACCATGGAAACATTTTTGTTTGATTTGTGTCGAGTGAGATTTTCATGTAGAACCCAAAAGGGTTCTTGGCACTTTTCATGGAAAAATGTGAAAAATTAAAATTTCTAAAAATGAAATAAATGCCTTGTATACACCTCAAACATTCACTCTATAATGGAAGATTGTTGTTTTTCGCAATATTTTTTGAAATTTGGGCACTTTAACTAACATAAACCCTTGCGCTGAGGCATCTTTTATGCTCATTTCTTGTCTTTAATGATTTATTCTGGGTTTTATTTTGTTTATTTGATAAAAATGAACAACAATACACACCATGGAAACATTTTTGTTTGATTTGTGCCGAGTGCGAATTTCACCAAGAACCCAAAGGGGGGGGTATTGGCACTTTTCATGGAAAAATGTGAAAAATAAAAATTTCTAAAAATGAAATAAATGCCTTCTATACACCTCAAACATTCACTCTATAATGGAAGATTGTTGTTTTTCGCAATATTTTTTTAAATTTGGGCTCTTTTACTAACATTAACATTTGCGCTGAGGCATCTTTTATGCTCATTTCCTGTCTTTAATGATTTATTCTGGGTTTTATTTTTTTATTTGATGAAAATGAACAACAATACACACCATGGAAACATTTTTGTTTGATTTGTGTCGAGTGAGATTTTCACCTAGAACCCAAAGGGGGGGGTATTGGCACTTTTCATGGAAAAAGGTGAAAAATTAAAATTTCGAAAAATGAAATAAATGCCTTCTATACACCTCAAACATTCACTCTATAATGGAAGATTGTTGTTTTTTGCAATATTTTTTTAAATTTGGGCTCTTTAACAACATTAACACTTGCGCTGAGGCATCTTTTATGCTAATTTCTTGTCTTTAATGATTAACTCTGGGTTTTATTTTGTTTCTTTGATGAAAATGAACAACAATACGCACCATGGAAACATTTTTGTTTGATTTGTGTCGAGGGTGATTTTCGTGTAGAACCCAAAGGGGAGGGTATTGGCAATTTTCATGGAAAAATGTGAAAAATTAAAATTTCTAAAAATGAAATAAATGCCTTGTATACACCTCAAACATTCACTCTATAATGAAGATTGTTGTTTTTCGCAATATTTTTTGAAATTTGGGCTCTTTTACTAACATTAACGCTTGCGCTGAGGCATCTTTTATGCTCATTTCCTGTCTTTAATGATTAACTCTAGGTTTTATTTTGTTTATTTGAAGAAAATGAACAACAATACACACCATGGAAACATTTTTGTTTGATTTGTGTCGAGTGAGAATTTCACCTAGAACCCAAAGGGGGTGGTATTGGCACTTTTCATGGAAAAATGTGAAAAATTAAAATTTCTAAAAATGAAATAAATGCCTTGTATACACCTCAAACATTCACTCTATAATTGAAGATTGTTGTTTTTCGCAATATTTTTTGAAATTTGGGCTCTTTTACTAACATTAACACTTGCGCTGAGGCATCTTTTATGCTCATTTCCTGTCTTTAATGATTTATTCTAGGTTTTATTTTGTTTATTTGATGAAAATGAACAACAATACACACCATGGAAACATTTTTGTTTGATTTGTGTCGAGTGAGATTTTCATGTAGAACCCAAAAGGGTTCTTGGCACTTTTCATGGAAAAATGTGAAAAATTAAAATTTCTAAAAATGAAATAAATGCCTTCTATACACCTCAAACATTCACTCTATAAAGGAAGATTGTTGTTTTTCGCAATATTTTTTGAAATTTGGGCTCTTTTACTAACATTAACAGATGCGCTGAGGCATCTTTTATGCTCATTTCTTGTCTTTAATGATTAACTCTGGGTTTTATTTTGTTTATTTGATGAAAATGAACAACAATACGCACCATGGAAACATTTTTGTTTGATTTGTGTCGAGGGTGATTTTCGTGTAGAACCCAAAGGGGGGGTATTGGCACTTTTCATGGAAAAATGTGAAAAATTAAAATTTCTAAAAATGAAATAAATGCCTTGTATACACCTCAAACATTCACTCTACAAAGGAAGACTGTTGTTTTTCGCAATATTTTTTGAAATTTGGGCTCTTTTACTAACATTAACGCTTGCGCTGAGGCATCTTTTATGCTCATTTCCTGTCTTTAATGATTAACTCTGGGTTTTATTTTGTTTATTTGAAGAAAATGAACAACAATACACACCATGGAAACATTTTTGTTTGATTTGTGTCGAGTGAGAATTTCACCTAGAACCCAAAGGGGGTGGTATTGGCACTTTTCATGGAAAAATGTGAAAAATTAAAATTTCTAAAAATGAAATAAATGCCTTGTATACACCTCAAACATTCACTCTATAATGGAAGATTGTTGTTTTTCGCAATATTTTTTGAAATTTTGGCTCTTTTACTTACATTAACACTTGCGCTGAGGCATCTTTTATGCTCATTTCCTGTCTTTAATGATTTATTCTGGGTTTTATTTTGTTTATTTGATGAAAATGAACAACAATACACACCATGGAAACATTTTTGTTTGATTTGTGTCGAGTGAGATTTTCATGTAGAACCCAAAAGGGTTCTTGGCACTTTTCATGGAAAAATGTGAAAAATTAAAATTTCTAAAAATGAAATAAATGCCTTGTATACACCTCAAACATTCACTCTATAAAGGAAGATTGTTGTTTTTCGCAATATTTTTTGGAATTAGGGCTCTTTTACTAACATTATCAGTTGCGCTGAGGCATCTTTTATGCTCATTTCTTGTCTTTAATGATTAACTCTGGGTTTTATTTTGTTTATTTGATGAAAATGAACAACAATACGCACCATGGAAACATTTTTGTTTGATTTGTGTCGAGGGTGATTTTCGTGTAGAACCCAAAGGGGGGGGTATTGGCACTTTTCATGGAAAAATGTGAAAAATTAAAATTTCTAAAAATGAAATAAATGCCTTGTATACACCTCAAACATTCACTCTATAATGGAAGATTGTTGTTTTTCGCAATATTTTTTGAAATTTGGGCTCTTTTACTAACATAAACGCTTGCGCTGAGGCATCTTTTATGCTCATTTCCTGTCTTTAATGATTAACTCTGGGTTTTATTTTGTTTATTTGAAGAAAATGAACAACAATACACACCATGGAAACATTTTTGTTTGATTTGTGTCGAGTGAGAATTTCACCTAGAACCCAAAGGGGGTGGTATTGGCACTTTTCATGGAAAAATGTGAAAAATTAAAATTTCTAAAAATGAAATAAATGCCTTGTTTACACCTCAAACATTCACTCTATAATGGAAGATTGTTGTTTTTCGCAATATTTTTTGAAATTTGGGCTCTTTTACTAACATTAACACTTGCGCTGAGGCATCTTTTATGCTCATTTCCTGTCTTTAATGATTTATTCTGGGTTTTATTTTGTTTATTTGATGAAAATGAACAACAATACACACCATGGAAACATTTTTGTTTGATTTGTGTCGAGTGAGATTTTCATGTAGAACCCAAAAGGGTTCTTGGCACTTTTCATGGAAAAATGTGAAAAATTAAAATTTCTAAAAATGAAATAAATGCCTTGTATACACCTCAAACATTCACTCTATAAAGGAAGATTGTTGTTTTTCGTAATATTTTTTGAAATTTGGGCTCTTTTACTAACATTAACAGATGCGCTGAGGCATCTTTTATGCTCATTTCTTGTCTTTAATGATTTATTCTGGGTTTTATTTTGTTTGTTAGATGAAATAAAAACACAATACACACCATGGAAACATTTTTGTTTGAATTTCATCGAGTGAGATTTTCATGTAGAACCCAAAGAGGGGGTACTGGCACTTTTCATGGAAAAATGTGAAAAATTAAAATTTCTAAAAATGAAATAAATGCCTTGTATACACCTCAAACATTCACTCTTTAATGGAAGATTGGTGTTTTTCGCAATATTTTTTGAAATTTGGGCTCTTTTACTAACATTAACACTTGCGCTGAGGCATCTTTTATGCTCATTTCCTGTCTTTAATGATTTATTCTGGGTTTTATTTTGTTTATTTGATGAAAATGAACAACAATACATACCATGGAAACATTGTTGTTTGATTTGTGTCAACTGAGAATTTCACCTAGAACCCAAAGGGGGGGTATTGGCACTTTTCATGGAAAAATGTGAAAAATTAAATTTTCTAAAAATGACATAAATGCCTTCTAAACACCTCAAACATTCACTCTAAAACAGAAGATTGTTGTTTTTCGAAATATTTTTTGAAATTTGGGCTCTTTTACTAACATTAACAATTGCGCTGAGGCATCTTTTATGCTCATTTCCTGTCTTTAATGATTTATTCTGGGTTTTTTTTATTTTATTTGATGAAATAAAACAACAATACACACCATGGAAACATTTTTGTTTGATTTGTGTCGAGTGTGATTTTCATGTAGAACCCAAAGGGGGGGGTATTGGCACTTTTCATGGAAAAATGTGAAAAATTAAAATTTCTAAAAATGAAATAAATGCCTTCTATACACCTCATACATTCACTCTAAAATGGAAGATTGTTGTTTTTCGCAATATTTTTTGAAATTTGGGCTCTTTTACTAACATTAACACTTGCGCTGAGGCATCTTTTATGCTCATTTCCTGTCTTTAATGATTAACTCTGGGTTTTATTTTGTTTATTTGATGAAAATGAACAACAATACACACCATGGAAACATTTTTGTTTGATTTGTGTCAAATGAGATTTTCATGTAGAACCCAAAAGGGTTCTTGGCACTTTTCATGGAAAAATGTGAAAAATTAAAATTTCTAAAAATGAAATAAATGCCTTGTATACACCTCAAACATTCACTCTATAAAGGAAGATTGTTGTTTTTCGCAATATTTTTTGAAATTTGGGCTCTTTTACTAACATTAACAGATGCGCTGAGGCATCTTTTATGCTCATTTCTTGTCTTTAATGATTAACTCTGGGTTTTATTTTGTTTATTTGATGAAAATGAACAACAATACACACCATGGAAACATTTTTGTTTGATTTGTGTCGAGTGAGATTTTCACCTAGAACCCAAAGGGGGAAGTATTGGCACTTTTCATGGAAAAATGTGAAAAATTAAAATTTCTAAAAATGAAATAAATGCCTTCTATACACCTCAAACATTCACTCTATAATGGAAGATTGTTGTTTTTCGCAATATTTTTTGAAATTTGGGCTCTTTTACTAACATTAACACTTGCGCTGAGGCATCTTTTATGCTCATTTCCTGTCTTTAATGATTAACTCTTGGTTTTATTTTGTTTATTTGATGAAAATGAACAACAATACACACCCTGGAAACATTTTTGTTTGATATGTGTCGAGTGAGAATTTCACCTAGAACCCAAAGGGGGGGGTATTGGCACTTTTCATGGAGAAATGTGAAAAATTAAAATTTCTAAAAATGAAATAAATGCCTTCTATACACCTTAAACATTCACTCTATAATGGAAGATTGTTGTTTTTCGCAATATTTTTTGAAATTTGGGCTCTTTTACTAACATTAACACCTGCGCTGAGGCATCTTTTACGCTCATTTCTTGTCTTTAATGATTTATTCTGGGTTTTATTTTGTTTATTTGATGAAAATGAACAACAATACACACCATGGAAACATTTTTGTTTGATTTGTGTCGAGTGATATTTTCACCTAGAACCCAAAGGGGGTGGTATTGGCACTTTTCATGGAAAAATGTGAAAAATTAAAATTTCTAAAAATGAATAAATGCCTTCTATACACCTCAAACATTAACTCTATAATGGAAGATTGTTGTTTTTCGCAATATTTTTTGAAATTTGGGCTCTTTTACTAACATTAACACTTGCGCTGAGGCATCTTTTACGCTCATTTCTTGTCTTTAATGATTTATTCTGGGTTTTATTTTGTTTATTTGATGAAAATGAACAACAATGCACACCATGGAAACATTTTTGTTTGATTTGTGCCGAGTGAGAATTTCATTAAGAACCCAAAGGGGGGGTATTGGCACTTTTCATGGAAAAATGTGAAAAATTAAAATTTCTAAAATTGAATTAATTGCCTTCTATACACCTCAAACATTCACTCTATAATGGAAGATTGTTGTTTTTCGCAATATTTTTTGAAATTTGGGCTCTATTTCTAACATAACACTTGCGCTGAGGCATCTTTTATGCTCATTTCTGGTATTTAATGATTTATTCTAGGTTTAATTTTATTTATTTGATGAAAATGAACAACAATACACACCATGGAAACATTGTTGTTTGTTTTGTGTCAAGTGAGAATTTCACCTAGAACCCAAAGGGGGGGGTATTGGCACTTTTCATGGAAAAATGTGAAAAATTAAAATTTCTAAAAATGAATAAATGCCTTCTATACACCTCAAACATTAACTCTATAATGGAAGATTGTTGTTTTTCGCAATATTTTTTGAAATTTGGGCTCTTTTACTAACATTAACACTTGCGCTGAGGCATCTTTTACGCTCATTTCTTGTCTTTAATGATTTTTTCTGGGTTTTATTTTGTTTATTTGATGAAAATGAACAACAATGCACACCATGGAAACATTTTTGTTTGATTTGTGCCGAGTGAGAATTTCATTAAGAACCCAAAGGGGGGGTATTGGCACTTTTCATGGAAAAATGTGAAAAATTAAAATTTCTAAAATTGAATTAATTGCCTTCTATACACCTCAAACATTCACTCTATAATGGAAGATTGTTGTTTTTCGCAATATTTTTTGAAATTTGGGCTCTATTTCTAACATAACACTTGCGCTGAGGCATCTTTTATGCTCATTTCTGGTATTTAATGATTTATTCTAGGTTTAATTTTATTTATTTGATGAAAATGAACAACAATACACACCATGGAAACATTGTTGTTTGTTTTGTGTCAAGTGAGAATTTCACCTAGAACCCAAAGGGGGGGGTATTGGCACTTTTCATGGAAAAATGTGAAAAATGAAAATTTCTAAAAATAAAATAAATGCCTTCTATACACCTCAAACATTCACTCTATAATGGAAGATTGTTGTTTTTCGCAATATTTTTTGAAATTTTGGCTCTTTTACTAACATTAACAGATGCGCTGAGGCATCTTTTATGCTCATTTCTTGTCTTTAATGATTTATTCTGGGTTTTATTTTGTTTATTTGATGAAAATGAACAACAAGACACACCATGGAAACATTTTTGTTTGATTTGTGTCGAGTGTGATTTTCATGTAGAACCCAAAGGGGGGGGCTATTGGCACTTTTCATGGAAAAATGTGAAAAATTAAAATTTCTAAAAATGAAATAAATGCCTTCTATACACCTCAAACATTCACTCTTTAATGGAAGATTGTTGTTTTTCGCAATATTTTTTGAAATTTGGGCTCTTTTACTAACATTAACACCTGCGCTGAGGCATCTTTTATGCTCATTTCCTGTCTTTAATGATTTATTCTGGGTTTTATTTTGTTTATTTGATGAAAATGAACAACAATACACACCATGGAAACATTTTTGTTTGATTTGTGTCGAGTGAGATTTTCACCTAGAACCCAAAGAGGGGGTATTGGCACTTTTCATGGAAAAATGTGAAAAATTAAAATTTCTAAAAATGAAATAAATGCCTTGTATACACCTCAAACATTCACTCTTTAATGGAAGATTGTTGTTTTTCGCAATATTTTTTGAAATTTGGGCTCTTTTACTAACATTAACACCTGCGCTGAGGCATCTTTTATGCTCATTTCCTGTCTTTAATGATTTATTCTGGGTTTTATTTTGTTTATTTGATGAAAATGAACAACAATACACACCATGGAAACATTTTTGTTTGATTTGTGTCGAGTGAGATTTTCACCTAGAACCCAAAGGGGGTGGTATTGGCACTTTTCATGGAAAAATGTGAAAAATTGAAATTTCTAAAAATGAATGAATGCCTTCTATAGACTTCAAACATTAACTCTATAATGGAAGATTGTTGTTTTTCGCAATATTTTTAGAAATTTGGGCTCTTTTACTGACATTAACACTTGCGCTGAGGCATCTTTTACGCTCATTTCTTGTCTTTAATGATTTATTCTGGGTTTTATTTTGTTTATTTGATGAAAATGAACAACAATACACACCATGGAAACATTTTTGTTTGATTTGTGCCGAGTGAGAATTTCATTAAGAACCCAAAGGGGGGGTATTGGCACTTTTCATGGAAAAATGTGAAAAATTAAAATTTCTAAAATTGAATTAATTGCCTTCTATACACCTCAAACATTCACTCTATAATAAAAGATTGTTGTTTTTCGCAATATTTTTTGAAATTTGGGCTCTTTTACTAACATTAACACTTGCGCTGAGGCATCTTTTATGCTCATTTCTTGTCTTTAATGATTTATTCTGGGTTTTATTTTGTTTATTTGATGAAAATGAACAACAATACACACCATGGAAACGTTTTTGTTTGATTTGTGTCGAGTGAGATTTTCACCTAGAACCCAAAGAGGGGGTATTGGCACTTTTCATGGAAAAATGTGAAAAATTAAAATTTCTATAAAATGAAATAAATACCTTGTCTACACCTCAAACATTCACTCTTAAATGGAAGATTGTTGTTTTTCGCAACATTTTTTGAAATTTGGGCTCTTTTACTAACATTAACACCTGCGCTGAGGCATCTTTTATGTTCATTTCCTGTCTTTAATGATTTATTCTGGGTTTTATTTTGTTTATTTGATGAAAATGAACAACAATACACACCATGGAAACATTTTTGTTTGATTAGTGTCGAGTGAGATTTTCACCTAGATCCCAAAGGGGGTGGTATTGGCACTTTTCATGGAAAAATGTGAAAAATTAAAATTTCTAAAAATGAAATAAATGCCTTGTATACACCTCAAACATTCACTCTTTAGTGGAAGATTGTTGTTTTTCGCAATATTTTTTGAAATTTGGGCTCTATTACTAACATAACACTTGCGCTGAGGCATCTTTTAAGCTCATTTCTTGTCTTTAATGATTTATTCTGGGTTTTATTTTGTTTATTTGATGAAAATGAACAACAATACACACCATGGAAACATTTTTGTTTGATTAGTACGAGTGAGATTTTCACCTAGAACCCAAAGGGGGGGTATTGGCACTTTTCATGGAAAAATGTGAAAAATTAAAATTTCTAAAAATGAAATAAATGCCTTCTATACACCTCAAACATTCACTCTATAATGGAAGATTGTTGTTTTTCGCAATATTTTTTGAAATTTGGGCTCTTTTACTAACATTAACACTTGCGCTGAGGCATCTTTTATGCTCATTTCTTGTCTTTAATGATTTATTCTGGGTTTTATTTTGTTTATTTGATGGAAATGAACAACAATACACACCACGGAAACATTTTTGTTTGATTTGTGTCGAGTGAGAATTTCACCTAGAACCCAAGGGGGGGGTATTGGCACTTTTCATGGAAAAATGTGAAAAATTAAAATTTCTAAAAATGAAATAAATGCCTTCTATACACCTCAAACATTCACTCTATAATGGAAGATTGCTGTTTTTCGCAATATTTTGAGAATTTTGGGCTCTTTTACTAATATTAACACTTGCGCTGAGGCATCTTTTATGCTCATTTCCTGTCTTTAATGATTAACTCTGGGTTTTATTTTGTTTATTTGATGAAAATGAACAACAGTACACACCATGGAAACATTTTTGTTTGATATGTGTCGAGTGAGATTTTCACCTAGAACCCAAAGGGAGGGGTATTGGCACTTTTCATGGAAAAATGTGAAAAATTAAAATTTCTAAAAATGAAATAAATGCCTTCTATACACCTCAAACATTCACTCTATAATGGAAGATTGTTGTTTTTCGCAATATTTTTAGAAGTTTGGGCTCTTTTACTAACGTTAACACTTGCGCTGAGGCATCTTTTATGCTCATTTCCTGTCTTTAATGATTATTTCTGGGTTTTATTTTGTTTATTTGATGAAAAAGGACAACAGTACACACCATGGAAACATTTTTGTTTGATTTGTGTCGAGTGAGAATTTCACCTAGAACCCAAAGGGGGGGTATTGGCACTTTTCATGGAAAAATGTAAAAATTAAAATTTCTAAAAATGAAATAAATGCCTTCTATACACCTCAAACATTCACTCTATAATGGAAGATTGTTGTTTTTCGCAATATTTTTAGAAGTTTGGGCTCTTTTACTAACGTTAACACTTGCGCTGAGGCATCTTTTATGCTCATTTCCTGTCTTTAATGATTTATTCTGGGTTTTATTTTGTTTATTTGATGGAAATGAACAACAATACACACCACTAAAACATTTTTGTTTGATTTGTGTCGAGTGAGAATTTCACCTAGAACCCAAGGGGGGGGTATTGGCACTTTTCATGGAAAAATGTGAAAAATTAAAATTTCTAAAAATGAAATAAATGCCTTCTATACACCTCAAACATTCACTCTATAATGGAAGATTGCTGTTTTTCGCAATATTTTGAGAATTTTGGGCTCTTTTACTAAAATTAACACTTGCGCTGAGGCATCTTTTATGCTCATTTCTTGTCTTTAATGATATATTCTGGGTTTTATTTTGTTTATTTGATGAAATTGAACAACAATACACACCTTGGAAACATTTTTGTTTGATTTGTGTCGAGTGAGATTTTCACCTAGAACCCAAAGGGAGGGGTATTGGCACTTTTCATGGAAAAATGTGAAAAATTAAAATTTCTAAAAATGAAATAAATGCCTTCTATACACCTCAAACATTCACTCTATAATGGAAGATTGCTGTTTTTCGCAATATTTTGAGAATTTTGGGCTCTTTTACTAATATTAACACTTGCGCTGAGGCATCTTTTATGCTCATTTCCTGTCTTTAATGATTAACTCTGGGTTTTATTTTGTTTATTTGATGAAAATGAACAACAGTACACACCATGGAAACATTTTTGTTTGATTTGTGTCGAGGGTGATTTTCGTGTAGAACCCAAAGGGGGGGTATTGGCACTTTTCATGGAAAAATGTGAAAAATTAAAATTTCTAAAAATGAAATAAATGCCTTGTATACACCTCAAACATTCACTCTATAATGGAAGATTGTTGTTTTTGGCAATATTTTTTGAAATTTGGGCTCTTTAACTAACATTAACGCTTGCGCTGAGGCATCTTTTATGCTCATTCCCTGTCTTTAATGATTAACTCAGGGTTTTATTTTGTTTATTTGAAGAAAATGAACAACAATACACACCATGGAAACATTTTTGTTTGATTTGTGTTGAGTGAGAATTTCACCTAGAACCCAAAGGGAGGGGTATTGGCACTTTTCATGGAAAAATGTGAAAAATTAAAATTTCTAAAAATGAAATAAATGCCTTCTATACACCTCAAACATTCACTCTATAATGGAAGATTGTTGTTTTCCGCAATATTTTGAGAAATTTGGGCTCTTTTACTAACATTAACACTTGCGCTGAGGCATCTTTTATGCTCATTTCTTGTCTTTAATGATTTATTCTGGGTTTTATTTTGTTTATTTGATGGAAATGAACAAGAATACACACCATGGAAACATTTTTGTTTGATTTGTGTCTAGTGAGAATTTCACCTAGAACCCAAGGGGGGGTATTGGCACTTTTCATGGAAAAATGTGAAAAATTAAAATTTCTAAAAATGAAATAAATGCCTTCTATACACCTCAAACATTCACTCTATAATGGAAGATTGTTGTTTTTCGCAATATTTTTTGAAATTTGGGCTCTTTTACTAACATTAGCACTTGCGCTGAGGCATCTTTTATGCTCATTTCTTGTCTTTAATGATTTATTCTGGGTTTTATTTTGTTTATTTGATGGAAATGAACAACAATACACACCACGGAAACATTTTTGTTTGATTTGTGTCGAGTGAGAATTTCACCTAGAACCCAAGGGGGGGGTATTGGCACTTTTCATGGAAAAATGTGAAAAATTAAAATTTCTAAAAATGAAATAAATGCCTTCTATACACCTCAAACATTCACTCTATAATGGAAGATTGCTGTTTTTCGCAATATTTTGAGAATTTTGGGCTCTTTTACTAAAATTAACACTTGCGCTGAGGCATCTTTTATGCTCATTTCTTGTCTTTAATGATATATTCTGGGTTTTATTTTGTTTTTTTGATGAAATTGAACAACAATACACACCATGGAAACATTTTTGTTTGATTTGTGTCGAGTGAGATTTTCACCTTGAACCCAAAGGGAGGGGTATTGGCACTTTTCATGGAAAAATATGAAAAATTAAAATTTCTAAAAATGAAATAAATGCCTTCTATACACCTCAAACATTCACTCTATAATGGAAGATTGCTGTTTTTCGCAATATTTTGAGAATTTTGGGCTCTTTTACTAATATTAACACTTGCGCTGAGGCATCTTTTATGCTCATTTCCTGTCTTTCATGATTATTTCTGGGTTTTATTTTGTTTATTTGATGAAAATGAACAACAGTACACACCATGGAAACATTTTTGTTTGATTTGTGTCGAGGGTGATTTTCGTGTAGAACCCAAAGGGGGGGGGGTATTGGCACTTTTCATGGAAAAATGTGAAAAATTAAAATTTCTAAAAATGAAATAAATGCCTTGTATACACCTCAAACATTCACTCTATAATGGAAGATTTTTGTTTTTCGCAATATTTTTTGAAATTTGGGCTCTTTAACTAACATTAACGCTTGCGCTGAGGCATCTTTTATGCTCATTTCCTGTCTTTAATGATTAACTCTGGGTTTTATTTTGTTTATTTGAAGAAAATGAACAACAATACACACCATGGAAACATTTTTGTTTGATTTGTGTCGAGTGAGAATTTCACCTAGAACCCAAAGGGGGTGGTATTGGCACTTTTCATGGAAAAATGTGAAAAATTAAAATTTCTAGAAATGAAATAAATGCCTTGTATACACCTCAAACATTCACTCTATAATGGAAGATTGTTGTTTTTCGCAATATTTTTAGAAATTTCGGCTCTTTTAGTAACATTAACACTTGCGCTGAAGCATCTTTTATGCTCATTTCTTGTCTTTCAGGTTTAACTCTGGGTTTGTTTTTGTTTATTTGATGAAAATGAACAACAATACGCACCATGGAAACATTTTTGTTTGATTTGTGTCGAGGGTGATTTTTATGTAGAACCCAAAGGGGGGGTATTGGCACTTTTCATGGAAAAATGTGAAAAATTAAAATTTCTAAAAATGAAATAAATGCCTTTTACCCACCTCAAACATTCACTCTATAATGGAAGATTGTTGTTTTTCGCAATATTTTTTGAAATTTGGGCACTTTTTCTAACATTAACTTTTGCGCTGAGGCATCTTTTATGCTCATTTCTTGTCTTTAATGATTTATTCTGGGTTTTATTTTGTTTATTTGATAAAAATGAACAACAATACACACCATGGAAACATTTTTGTTTGATTTGTGCCGAGTGAGATTTTCACCTAGAACCCAAAGAGGGGGTATTGGCACTTTTCATGGAAAAATGTGAAAAATTAAAATTTCTAAAAATGAAATAAATACCTTGTATACACCCAAACATTCACTCTTAAATGGAAGATTGTTGTTTTTCGCAATATTTTTTGAAATTTGGGCTCTTTTACTAACATTAACACCTGCGCTAAGGCATCTTTTATGTTCATTTCCTGTCTTTAATGATTTATTCTGGGTTTTATTTTGTTTATTTGATGGAAATGAACAAGAATACACACCATGGAAACATTTTTGTTTGTTTTGTGTCTAGTGAGAATTTCACCTAGAACCCAAGGGGGGGGTATTGGCACTTTTCATGGAAAAATGTGAAAAATTAAAATTTCTAAAAATGAAATAAATGCCTTCTATACACCTCAAACATTCACTCTATAATGGAAGATTGTTGTTTTTCGCAATATTTTTTGAAATTTGGGCTCTTTTACTAACATTAACACTTGCGCTGAGGCAACTTTTATGCTCATTTCTTGTCTTTAATGATTTATTCTGGGTTTTATTTTGTTTATTTGATGGAAATGAACAACAATACACACCACGGAAACATTTTTGTTTGATTTGTGTCGAGTGAGAATTTCACCTAGAACCCAAGGGGGGGTATTGGCACTTTTCATGGAAAAATGTGAAAAATTAAAATTTCTAAAAATGAAATAAATGCCTTCTATACACCTCAAACATTCACTCTATAATGGAAGATTGCTGTTTTTCGCAATATTTTGAGAATTTTGGGCTCTTTTACTAAAATTAACACTTGCGCTGAGGCATCTTTTATGCTCATTTCTTGTCTTTAATGATATATTCTGGGTTTTATTTTGTTTATTTGATGAAATTGAACAACAATACACACCATGGAAACATTTTTGTTTGATTTGTGTCGAGTGAGATTTTCACCTATAACCCAAAGGGAGGGGTATTGGCACTTTTCATGGAAAAATGTGAAAAATTAAAATTTCTAAAAATGAAATAAATGCCTTCTATACACCTCAAACATTCACTCTATAATGGAAGATTGCTGTTTTTCGCAATATTTTGAGAATTTTGGGCTCTTTTACTAATATTAACACTTGCGCTGAGGCATCTTTTATGCTCATTTCCTGTCTTTAATGATTATTTCTGGGTTTTATTTTGTTTATTTGATGAAAATGAACAACTTTACACACCATGGAAACATTTTTGTTTGATTTGTGTCGAGGGTGATTTTCGTGTAGAACCCAAAGGGGGGGGTATTGGCACTTTTCATGGAAAAATGTGAAAAATTAAAATTTCTAAAAATGAAATAAATGCCTTGTATACACCTCAAACATTCACTCTATAATGGAAGATTGTTGTTTTTCGCAATATTTTTTGAAATTTGGGCTCTTTAACTAACATTAACACTTGCGCTGAGGCATCTTTTATGCTCATTTCCTGTCTTTAATGATTAAATCTGGGTTTTATTTTGTTTATTTGAAGAAAATGAACAACAATACACACCATGGAAACATTTTTGTTTGATTTGTGTCGAGTGAGAATTTCACCTAGAACCCAAAGGGGGGGTATTGGCACTTTTCATGGAAAAATGTGAAAAATTAAAATTTCTAAAAATGAAATAAATGCCTTCTATACACCTCAAACATTCACTCTATAATGGAAGATTGTTGTTTTTCGCAATATTTTTTGAAATTTCGGCTCTTTTAGTAACATTAACACTTGCGCTGAAGCATCTTTTATGCTCATTTCTTGTCTTTCAGGTTTAACTCTGGGTTTGTTTTTGTTTATTTGATGAAAATGAACAAAAATACGCACCATGGAAACATTTTTGTTTGATTTGTGTCGAGGGTGATTTTCATGTAGAACCCAAAGGGGGGGTATTGGCACTTTTCATGGAAAAATGTGAAAAATTAAAATTTCTAAATATGAAATAAATGCCTTTTACCCACCTCAAACATTCACTCTATAATGGAAGATTGTTGTTTTTCGCAATATTTTTTGAAATTTGGGCACTTTTTCTAACATTAACTTTTGCGCTGAGGCATCTTTTATGCTCATTTCTTGTCTTTAATGATATATTCTGGGTTTTATTTTGTTTATTTGATAAAAATGAACAACAATACACACCATGGAAACATTTTTGTTTGATTTGTGCCGAGTGAGATTTTCACCTAGAACCCAAAGAGGGGGTATTGGCACTTTTCATGGAAAAATGTGAAAAATTAAAATTTCTAAAAATGAAATAAATACCATGTATACACCTCAAACATTCACTCTTAAATGGAAGATTGTTGTTTTTCGCAATATTTTTTGAAACTTGGGCTCTTTTACTAACATTAACACCTGCGCTAAGGCATCTTTTATGTTCATTTCCTGTCTTTAATGATTTATTCTGGGTTTTATTTTGTTTATTTGATGAAAATGAACAACAATACACACCATGGTAACATTTTTGTTTGATTTGTGTCGAGTGAGATTTTCACCTAGAACCCAAAGGGGGTGGTTTTGGCACTTTTCATGGAAAAATGTGAAAAATTAAAATTTCTAAAAATGAAATAAATGCCTTGTATACACCTCAAACATTCACTCTTTAGTGGAAGATTGTTGTTTTTCGCAATATTTTTTGAAAAATGGGCTCTATTACTAACATAACACTTGCGCTGAGGCATCTTTTAAGCTCATTTCTTGTCTTTAATGATTTATTCTGGGTTTTATTTTGTTTATTTGATGAAAATGAACAACAATACACACCATGGAAACATTTTTGTTTGATTAGTACGAGTGAGATTTTCACCTAAAACCCAAAGGGGGGGTATTGGCACTTTTCATGGAAAAATGTGAAAAATTAAAATTTCTAAAAATGAAATAAATGCCTTCTATACACCTCAAACATTTACTCTATAATGGAAGATTGTTGTTTTTCGCAATATTTTTTGAAATTTGGGCTATTTTACTAACATTAACACTTGCGCTGAGGCATCTTTTATGCTCATTTCTTGTCTTTAATGATTAACTGTCGGTTTTATTTTGTTTATTTGATGAAAATGTACAAAAATACACACCATGGAAACATTGTTGTATGTTTTGTGTCAAGTGAGAATTTCACCTAGAACCCAAAGGGGGTGGTATTGGCACTTTTCATGGAAAAATGAGAAAAATTAAAATTTCTAAAAATGAAATAAAAGCCTTCTATACACCTCAAAGATTCACTCTTTAATGGAAGATTGTTTTTTTCGCAATATTTTGAGAAATTTGGGCCCTTTTACTAACATTAACACGCGCTGAGGCATCTTTTATGCTCATTTCTTGTCTTTAATGATTTATTCTGGGTTTTATTTTGTTTATTTGATGGAAATGAACAACAATACACACCATGGAAACATTTTTGTTTGATTTGTGTCGAGTGAGATTTTCACCTAGAACCCATAGGGAGGGGTATTGGCACTTTTCATGGAAAAATGTGAAAAATTAAAATTTCTAAAAATGAAATAAATGCCTTTTATACACCTCAAACATTCACTCTATAATGGAAGATTGTTGTTTTTCGCAATATTTTTTGAAATTTGGGCACTTTTTCTAACATTAACTTTTGCGCTGAGGCATCTTTTATGCTCATTTCTTGTCTTTAATGATTTATTCTGGGTTCTATTTTGTTTATTTGATTAAATGAACAACAATACACACCATGGAAACATTTTTGTTTGATTTGTGCCGAGTGAGATTTTCACCTAGAACCCAAAGAGGGGGTATTGGCACTTTTCATGGAAAAATGTGAAAAATTAAAATTTCTAAAAATGAAATAAATACCTTGTATACACCTCAAACAATCACTCTTAAATGGAAGATTGTTGTTTTTCGCAATATTTTTTGAAATTTGGGCTCTTTTACTAACATTACCACCTGCGCTAAGGCATCTTTTATGTTCATTTCCTGTCTTTAATGATTTATTCTGGGTTTTATTTTGTTTATTTGATGAAAATGAACAACAATACACACCATGGAAACATTTTTGTTTGATTTGTGTCGAGTGAGATTTTCACCTAGAACCCAAAGGGGGTGGTATTGGCTCTTTTCATGGAAAAATGTGAAAAATTAAAATTTCTAAAAATGAAATAAATGCCTTGTATACACCTCAAACATTCACTCTTTAGTGGAAGATTGTTGTTTTTCGCAATATTTTTTGAAATTTGGGCTCTATTACTAACATAACACTTGCGCTGAGGCATCTTTTAAGCTCATTTCTTGTCTTTAATGATTTATTCTGGGTTTTATTTTGTTTATTTGATGAAAATGAACAACAATACACACCATGGAAACATTTTTGTTTGATAAGTACGAGTGAGATTTTCACCTAGAACCCAATGGGGGGGTATTGGCACTTTTCATGGAAAAATGTGAAAAATTAAAATTTCTAAAATTGAAATAAATGCCTTCTATACACCTCAAACATTCACTCTATAATGGAAGATTGTTGTTTTTCGCAATATTTTTTGAAATTTGGGCTCTTTTACTAACATTAACACTTGCGCTGAGGCATCTTTTATGCTCATTTCTTGTCTTCAATGATTAACTCTGGGTTTTATTTTGTTTATTTGATGAAAATGTACAACAATACACACCATGGAAACATTGTTGTATGTTTTGTGTCGAGGGTGATTTTCATGTAGAACCCAAAGGGGGGGTATTGGCACTTTTCATGGAAAAATGTGAAAAATTAAAATTTCTAAAAATGAAATAAATGCCTTTTACCCACCTCAAACATTCACTCTATAATGGAAGATTGTTGTTTTTCGCAATATTTTTTGAAATTTGGGCACTTTTTCTAACATTAACTTTTGCGCTGAGGCATCTTTTATGCTCATTTCTTGTCTTTAATGATATATTCTGGGTTTTATTTTGTTTATTTGATAAAAATGAACAACAATACACACCATGGAAACATTTTTGTTTGATTTGTGCCGAGTGAGATTTTCACCTAGAACCCAAAGAGGGGGTATTGGCACTTTTCATGGAAAAATGTGAAAAATTAAAATTTCTAAAAATGAAATAAATACCATGTATACACCTCAAACATTCACTCTTAAATGGAAGATTGTTGTTTTTCGCAATATTTTTTGAAACTTGGGCTCTTTTACTAACATTAACACCTGCGCTAAGGCATCTTTTATGTTCATTTCCTGTCTTTAATGATTTATTCTGGGTTTTATTTTGTTTATTTGATGAAAATGAACAACAATACACACCATGGTAACATTTTTGTTTGATTTGTGTCGAGTGAGATTTTCACCTAGAACCCAAAGGGGGTGGTTTTGGCACTTTTCATGGAAAAATGTGAAAAATTAAAATTTCTAAAAATGAAATAAATGCCTTGTATACACCTCAAACATTCACTCTTTAGTGGAAGATTGTTGTTTTTCGCAATATTTTTTGAAAAATGGGCTCTATTACTAACATAACACTTGCGCTGAGGCATCTTTTAAGCTCATTTCTTGTCTTTAATGATTTATTCTGGGTTTTATTTTGTTTATTTGATGAAAATGAACAACAATACACACCATGGAAACATTTTTGTTTGATTAGTACGACTGAGATTTTCACCTAGAACCCAAAGGGGGGGTATTGGCACTTTTCATGGAAAAATGTGAAAAATTAAAATTTCTAAAAATGAAATAAATGCCTTCTATACACCTCAAACATTCACTCTATAATGGAAGATTGTTGTTTTTCGCAATATTTTTTGAAATTTGGGCTATTTTACTAACATTAACACTTGCGCTGAGGCATCTTTTATGCTCATTTCTTGTCTTTAATGATTAACTGTCGGTTTTATTTTGTTTATTTGATGAAAATGTACAAAAATACACACCATGGAAACATTGTTGTATGTTTTGTGTCAAGTGAGAATTTCACCTAGAACCCAAAGGGGGTGGTATTGGCACTTTTCATGGAAAAATGAGAAAAATTAAAATTTCTAAAAATGAAATAAAAGCCTTCTATACACCTCAAACATTCACTCTTTAATGGAAGATTGTTTTTTTCGCAATATTTTGAGAAATTTGGGCCCTTTTACTAACATTAACACGCGCTGAGGCATCTTTTATGCTCATTTCTTGTCTTTAATGATTTATTCTGGGTTTTATTTTGTTTATTTGATGGAAATGAACAACAATACACACCATGGAAACATTTTTGTTTGATTTGTGTCGAGTGAGATTTTCACCTAGAACCCATAGGGAGGGGTATTGGCACTTTTCATGGAAAAATGTGAAAAATTAAAATTTCTAAAAATGAAATAAATGCCTTTTATACACCTCAAACATTCACTCTATAATGGAAGATTGTTGTTTTTCGCAATATTTTTTGAAATTTGGGCACTTTTTCTAACATTAACTTTTGCGCTGAGGCATCTATTATGCTCATTTCTTGTCTTTAATGATTTATTCTGGGTTCTATTTTGTTTATTTGATTAAATGAACAACAATACACACCATGGAAACATTTTTGTTTGATTTGTGCCGAGTGAGATTTTCACCTAGAACCCAAAGAGGGGGTATTGGCACTTTTCATGGAAAAATGTGAAAAATTAAAATTTCTAAAAATGAAATAAATACCTTGTATACACCTCAAACAATCACTCTTAAATGGAAGATTGTTGTTTTTCGCAATATTTTTTGAAATTTGGGCTCTTTTACTAACATTAACACCTGCGCTAAGGCATCTTTTATGTTCATTTCCTGTCTTTAATGATTTATTCTGGGTTTTATTTTGTTTATTTGATGAAAATGAACAACAATACACACCATGGAAACATTTTTGTTTGATTTGTGTCGAGTGAGATTTTCACCTAGAACCCAAAGGGGGTGGTATTGGCTCTTTTCATGGAAAAATGTGAAAAATTAAAATTTCTAAAAATGAAATAAATGCCTTGTATACACCTCAAACATTCACTCTTTAGTGGAAGATTGTTGTTTTTCGCAATATTTTTTGAAATTTGGGCTCTATTACTAACATAACACTTGCGCTGAGGCATCTTTTAAGCTCATTTCTTGTCTTTAATGATTTATTCTGGGTTTTATTTTGTTTATTTGATGAAAATGAACAACAATACACACCATGGAAACATTTTTGTTTGATAAGTACGAGTGAGATTTTCACCTAGAACCCAATGGGGGGGTATTGGCACTTTTCATGGAAAAATGTGAAAAATTAAAATTTCTAAAATTGAAATAAATGCCTTCTATACACCTCAAACATTCACTCTATAATGGAAGATTGTTGTTTTTCGCAATATTTTTTGAAATTTGGGCTCTTTTACTAACATTAACACTTGCGCTGAGGCATCTTTTATGCTCATTTCTTGTCTTCAATGATTAACTCTGGGTTTTATTTTGTTTATTTGATGAAAATGTACAACAATACACACCATGGAAACATTGTTGTATGTTTTGTGTCAAGTAAGAATTTCACCTAGAACCCAAAGGGGGGGGGTATTGGCACTTTTAATGGAAGAATGAGAAAAATTAAAATTTCTAAAAATGAAATAAATGCCTTCTATACACCTCAAACATTCACTCTTTAATGGAAGATTGTTGTTTTTCGCAATATTTTGAGAAATTTGGGCCCTTTTACTAACATTAACACGCGCTGAGGCATCTTTTATGCTCATTTCTTGTCTTTAATGATTTATTCTGGGTTTTATTTTGTTTATTTGATGGAAATGAACAACAATACACACCATGGAAACATTTTTGTTTGATTTGTGTCGAGTGAGATTTTCACCTAGAACCCAAAGGGAGGGGTATTGGCACTTTTCATGGAAAAATGTGAAAAATTAAAATTTCTAAAAATGAAATAAATGCCTTGTATACACCTCAAACATTCACTCTTAAATGGAAGATTGTTGTTTTTCGCAATATTTTTTGAAATTTGGGCTCTTTTACTAACATTAACACTTGCGCTGAGGCATCTTTTATGCTCATTTCTTGTCTTTAATGATTTATTCTGGGTGTTATTTTGTTTATTTGATGAAATTGAACAACAATACACACCATGGAAACATTTTTGTTAGATTTATGTCGAGTGAGATTTTCACCTAGAACCCAAAGGGAGGGGTATTGGCACTTTTCATGGAAAAATGTGAAAAATTAAAATTTCTAAAAATGAAATAAATGCCTTCTATACACCTCAAACATTCACTCTATAATCGGAAGATTGTTGTTTTCCGCAATATTTTGAGAAATTTGGGCTCTTTTACTAACATTAACACTTGCGCTGAGGCATCTTTTATGCTCATTTCTTGTCTTTAATGATTTATTCTGGGTTTTATTTTGTTTACTTGATGGAAATGAACAAGAATACACACCATTGAAACATTTTTGTTTGATTTGTCTAGTGAGAATTTCACCTAGAACCCAAGGGGGGGGGTATTGGCACTTTTCATGGAAAAATGTGAAAAATTAAAATTTCTAAAAATGAAATAAATGCCTTCTATACACCTCAAACATTCACTCTATAATGGAAGATTGTTGTTTTTCGCAATATTTTTTGAAATTTGGGCTCTTTTACTAACATTAACACTTGCGCTGAGGCATCTTTTATGCTCATTTCTTGTCTTTAATGATTTATTCTGGGTTTTATTTTGTTTATTTGATGGAAATGAACAACAATACACACCACGGAAACATTTTTGTTTGATTTGTGTCGAGTGAGAATTTCACCTAGAACCCAAGGGGGGGGTATTGGCACTTTTCATGGAAAAATGTGAAAAATTAAAATTTCTAAAAATGAAATAAATGCCTTCTATACACCTCAAACATTCACTCTATAATGGAAGATTGCTGTTTTTCGCAATATTTTGAGAATTTTGGGCTCTTTTACTAAAATTAACACTTGCGCTGAGGCATCTTTTATGCTCATTTCTTGTCTTTAATGATATATTCTGGGTTTTATTTTGTTTATTTGATGAAATTGAACAACAATACACACCATGGAAACATTTTTGTTTGATTTGTGTCGAGTGGGATTTTCACCTAGAACCCAAAGGGAGGGGTATTGGCACTTTTCATGGAAAATGTGAAAAATTAAAATTTCTAAAAATGAAATAAATGCCTTCTATACACCTCAAACATTCACTCTATAATGGAAGATTGCTGTTTTTCGCAATATTTTGAGAATTTGGGCTCTTTTACTAATATTAACACTTGCGCTGAGGCATCTTTTATGCTCATTTCCTGTCTTTAATGATTATTTCTGGGTTTTATTTTGTTTATTTGATGAAAATGAACAACAATACACACCATGGAAACATTTTTGTTTGATTTGTGTCGAGTGAGAATTTCACCTAGAACCCAAAGGGGGTGGTATTGGCACTTTTCATGGAAAAATGTGAAAAATTAAAATTTCTAAAAATGAAATAAATGCCTTGTATACACCTCAAATATTCACTCTATAATGGAAGATTGTTGTTTTTCGCAATATTTTTAGAAATTTCGGCTCTTTTAGTAACATTAACACTTGCGCTGAAGCATCTTTTATGCTCATTTTTTGTCTTTCAGGTTTAACTCTGGGTTTGTTTTTGTTTATTTGATGAAAATGAACAACAATACGCACCATGGAAACATTTTTGTTTGATTTGTGTCGAGGGTGATTTTCATGTAGAACCCAAAGGGGGGGTATTGGCACTTTCATGGAAAAATGTGAAAAATTAAAATTTCTAAAAATGAAATAAATGCCTTTTATACACCTCAAACATTGACTCTATAATGGAAGATTGTTGTTTTTCGCAATATTTTTTGAAATTTGGGCACTTTTTCTAACATTAACCCTTGCGCTGAGGCATCTTATATGCTCATTTCTTGTCTTTAATGATTTATTCTGGGTTTTATTTTGTTTATTTGATAAAAATGAACAACAATACACAACATGGAAACATTTTTGTTTGATTTGTGCCGAGTGAGAATTTCACCGAGAACCCAAAGGGGGGGGTATTGGCACTTTTCATGGAAAAATGTGAAAAATTAAAATTTCTAAAAATGAAATAAATGCCTTCTATACACCTCAAACATTCACTCTATAATGGAAGATTGTTGTTTTTCGCAATATTTTTTGAAATTTGGGCTCTTTTACTAACCTTACCACTTGCGCTGAGGCATCTTTTTTGATCATTTCTTGTCTTTAATGATTTATTCTGGGTTTTATTTTGTTTATTTGATGAAAATGACCAACAATACACACCATGGAAACATTTTTTTTGTTTCATGTCGAGTGAGAATTTCACCTAGAACCCAAAAGGGTTCTTGGCACTTTTCATGGAAAAATGTGAAAAATTAAAATTTCTAAAAATGAAATAAATGCCTTCTATACACCTCAAACATTAACTCTATAATGGAAGATTGTTGTTTTTCGCAATATTTTTGAAATTTGGGCTCTTTTATTAACATTAACACTTGCGCTGAGGCATCTTTTATGCTCATTTCTTGTCTTTAATGATATATTCTGGGTTTTATTTTGTTTATTTGATGAAAATGAACAACAAGACACACCATGGAAACATTTTTGTTTGATTTGTGTCGAATGTGATTTTCGTGTAGAACTCAAAGGGGGGGGTATTGGCACTTTTCATGGAACAATGTGAAAAATTAAAATTTCTAAAAATGAAATAAATGCCTTGTATACACCTCAAACATTCACTCTATAATGGAAGATTGTTGTTTTTCGCAATATTTTTAGAAATTTGGGCTCTTGTACTAATATTAACACTTGCCCTGAGCCATCTTTTATGCTCATTTCCTGTCTTTAATGATTATTTCTGGGTTTTATTTTGTTTATTTGATGAAAATGAACAACAGTACACACCATGGAAACATTTTTGTTTGATTTGTGTCGAGTGAGAATTTCACCTAGAACCCAAACGGGGGAGTATTGGCACTTTTCATGGAAAAATGTGGAAAATTAAAATTTCTAAAAATGAAATAAATGCCTTCTATACACCTCAAACATTCCCTCTATAATGGAAGATTGTTGTCTTTCGCAGTATTTTTTTAAAATTTTGGCTCTTTTACTAACATTAACACTTATGCTGAGGCATCTTTTATGCTCATTTCTTGTCTTTAATGATTTATTCTGGGTTTTATTTTGTTTATTTGATGAAAATGAACAACAATACACACCATGGAGACATTTTTGTTTGATATGTGTCGAGTGAGATTTTCACCTAGAACCCAAAGGGGGGGGTATTGGCACTTTTCATGGAAAAATGAGAAAAATTAAAATTTCTAAAAATGAAATAAAAGCCTTCTATACACCTCAAACATTCACTCTTTAATGGAAGATTGTTGTTTTTCGCAATATTTTGAGAAATTTGGGCCCTTTTACTAACATTAACACGCGCTGAGGCATCTTTTATGCTCATTTCTTGTCTTTAATGATTTATTCTGGGTTTTATTTTGTTTATTTGATGGAAATGAACAACAATACACACCATGGAAACATTTTTGTTTGATTTGTGTCGAGTGAGATTTTCACCTAGAACCCATAGGGAGGGGTATTGGCACTTTTCATGGAAAAATGTGAAAAATTAAAATTTCTAAAAATGAAATAAATGCCTTTTATACACCTCAAACATTCACTCTATAATGGAAGATTGTTGTTTTTCGCAATATTTATTGAAATTTGGGCACTTTTTCTAACATTAACTTTTGCGCTGAGGCATCTTTTATGCTCATTTCTTGTCTTTAATGATTTATTCTGGGTTTTATTTTGTTTATTTGATTAAATGAACAACAATACACACCATGGAAACATTTTTGTTTGATTTGTGCCGAGTGAGATTTTCACCTAGAACCCAAAGAGGGGGTATTGGCACTTTTCATGGAAAAATGTGAAAAATTAAAATTTCTAAAAATGAAATAAATACCTTGTATACACCTCAAACAATCACTCTTAAATGGAAGATTGTTGTTTTTCGCAATATTTTTTGAAATTTGGGCTCTTTTACTAACATTAACACCTGCGCTAAGGCATCTTTTATGTTCATTTCCTGTCTTTAATGATTTATTCTGGGTTTTATTTTGTTTATTTGATGAAAATGAACAACAATACACACCATGGAAACATTTTTGTTTGATTTGTGTCGAGTGAGATTTTCACCTAGAACCCAAAGGGGGTGGTATTGGCTCTTTTCATGGAAAAATGTGAAAAATTAAAATTTCTAAAAATGAAATAAATGCCTTGTATACACCTCAAACATTCACTCTTTAGTGGAAGATTGTTGTTTTTCGCAATATTTTTTGAAATTTGGGCTCTATTACTAACATAACACTTGCGCTGAGGCATCTTTTAAGCTCATTTCTTGTCTTTAATGATTTATTCTGGGTTTTATTTTGTTTATTTGATGAAAATGAACAACAATACACACCATGGAAACATTTTTGTTTGATAAGTACGAGTGAGATTTTCACCTAGAACCCAATGGGGGGGTATTGGCACTTTTCATGGAAAAATGTGAAAAATTAAAATTTCTAAAAATGAAATAAATGCCTTCTATACACCTCAAACATTCACTCTATTATGTAAGATTGTTGTTTTTCGCAATATTTTTTGAAATTTGGGATCTTTTACTAACATTAACACTTGCGCTGAGGCATCTTTTATGCTCATTTCTTGTCTTTAATGATTAACTCTGGGTTTTATTTTGTTTATTTGATGAAAACGAACAACAATACACACCATGGAAACATTTTTGTTTGAATTGTGTCGAGTGAGAATTTCACCTAGAACCCAAAGAGGGGGGTATTGGCACTTTTCATGGAAAAATGTGAAAAATTAAAATTTCTAAAAATGAAATAAATGCCTTCTATACACCTCAAACATTCACTCTATAATTGAAGATTGTTGTTTTCCGCAATATTTTTTGAAATTTGGGCTCTTTTACTAACATTAACACTTGCGCTGAGGCATCTTTTATGCTCATTTCTTGTCTTCAATGATTAACTCTGGGTTTTATTTTGTTTATTTGATGAAAATGTACAACAATACACACCATGGAAACATTGTTGTATGTTTTGTGTCAAGTAAGAATTTCACCTAGAACCCCAAAGGGGGGGGGTATTGGCACTTTTAATGGAAGAATGAGAAAAATTAAAATTTCTAAAAATGAAATAAATGCCTTCTATACACCTCAAACATTCACTCTTTAATGGAAGATTGTTGTTTTTCGCAATATTTTGAGAAATTTGGGCCCTTTTACTAACATTAACACGCGCTGAGGCATCTTTTATGCTCATTTCTTGTCTTTAATGATTTATTCTGGGTTTTATTTTGTTTATTTGATGGAAATGAACAACAATACACACCACGGAAACATTTTTGTTTGATTTGTGTCGAGTGAGAATTTCACCTAGAACCCAAGGGGGGGGGTATTGGCACTTTTCATGGAAAAATGTGAAAAATTAAAATTTCTAAAAATGAAATAAATGCCTTCTATACACCTCAAACATTCACTCTATAATGGAAGATTGCTGTTTTTCGCAATATTTTGAGAATTTTGGGCTCTTTTACTAAAATTAACACTTGCGCTGAGGCATCTTTTATGCTCATTTCTTGTCTTTAATGATATATTCTGGGTTTTATTTTGTTTATTTGATGAAATTGAACAACAATACACACCATGGAAACATTTTTGTTTGATTTGTGTCGAGTGAGATTTTCACCTTGAACCCAAAGGGAGGGGTATTGGCACTTTTCATGGAAAAATATGAAAAATTAAAATTTCTAAAAATGAAATAAATGCCTTCTATACACCTCAAACATTCACTCTATAATGGAAGATTGCTGTTTTTTCGCAATATTTTGAGAATTTTGGGCTCTTTTACTAATATTAACACTTGCGCTGAGGCATCTTTTATGCTCATTTCCTGTCTTTAATGATTATTTCTGGGTTTTATTTTGTTTATTTGATGAAAATGAAACAACAGTACACACCATGGAAACATTTTTGTTTGATTTGTGTCGAGGGTGATTTTCGTGTAGAACCCAAAGGGGGGGGGGGGTATTGGCACTTTTCATGGAAAAATGTGAAAAATTAAAATTTCTAAAAATGAAATAAATGCCTTGTATACACCTCAAACATTCACTCTATAATGGAAGATTTTTGTTTTTCGCAATATTTTTTGAAATTTGGGCTCTTTAACTAACATTAACGCTTGCGCTGAGGCATCTTTTATGCTCATTTCCTGTCTTTAATGATTAACTCTGGGTTTTATTTTGTTTATTTGAAGAAAATGAACAACAATACACACCATGGAAACATTTTTGTTTGATTTGTGTCGAGTGAGAATTTCACCTAGAACCCAAAGGGGGTGGTATTGGCACTTTTCATGGAAAAATGTGAAAAATTAAAATTTCTAGAAATGAAATAAATGCCTTGTATACACCTCAAACATTCACTCTATAATGGAAGATTGTTGTTTTTCGCAATATTTTTAGAAATTTCGGCTCTTTTAGTAACATTAACACTTGCGCTGAAGCATCTTTTATGCTCATTTCTTGTCTTTCAGGTTTAACTCTGGGTTTGTTTTTGTTTATTTGATGAAAATGAACAACAATACGCACCATGGAAACATTTTTGTTTGATTTGTGTCGAGGGTGATTTTTATGTAGAACCCAAAGGGGGGGTATTGGCACTTTTCATGGAAAAATGTGAAAAATTAAAATTTCTAAAAATGAAATAAATGCCTTTTACCCACCTCAAACATTCACTCTATAATGGAAGATTGTTGTTTTTCGCAATATTTTTTGAAATTTGGGCACTTTTTCTAACATTAACTTTTGCGCTGAGGCATCTTTTATGCTCATTTCTTGTCTTAATGATTTATTCTGGGTTTTATTTTGTTTATTTGATAAAAATGAACAACAATACACACCATGGAAACATTTTTGTTTGATTTGTGCCGAGTGAGATTTTCACCTAGAACCCAAAGAGGGGGGTATTGGCACTTTTCATGGAAAAATGTGAAAAATTAAAATTTCTAAAAATGAAATAAATACCTTGTATACACCCAAACATTCACTCTTAAATGGAAGATTGTTGTTTTTCGCAATATTTTTAGAAATTTGGGCTCTTTTACTAACATTAACACCTGCGCTAAGGCATCTTTTATGTTCATTTCCTGTCTTTAATGATTTATTCTGGGTTTTATTTTGTTTATTTGATGGAAATGAACAAGAATACACACCATGGAAACATTTTTGTTTGTTTTGTGTCTAGTGAGAATTTCACCTAGAACCCAAGGGGGGGGTATTGGCACTTTTCATGGAAAAATGTGAAAAATTAAAATTTCTAAAAATGAAATAAATGCCTTCTATACACCTCAAACATTCACTCTATAATGGAAGATTGTTGTTTTTCGCAATATTTTTTGAAATTTGGGCTCTTTTACTAACATTAACACTTGCGCTGAGGCATCTTTTATGCTCATTTCTTGTCTTTAATGATTTATTCTGGGTTTTATTTTGTTTATTTGATGGAAATGAACAACAATACACACCACGGAAACATTTTTGTTTGATTTGTGTCGAGTGAGAATTTCACCTAGAACCCAAGGGGGGGGTATTGGCACTTTTCATGGAAAAATGTGAAAAATTAAAATTTCTAAAAATGAAATAAATGCCTTCTATACACCTCAAACATTCACTCTATAATGGAAGATTGCTGTTTTTCGCAATATTTTGAGAATTTTGGGCTCTTTTACTAAAATTAACACTTGCGCTGAGGCATCTTTTATGCTCATTTCTTGTCTTTAATGATATATTCTGGGTTTTATTTTGTTTATTTGATGAAATTGAACAACAATACACACCATGGAAACATTTTTGTTTGATTTGTGTCGAGTGAGATTTTCACCTAGAACCCAAAGGGAGGGGTATTGGCACTTTTCATGGAAAAATGTGAAAAATTAAAATTTCTAAAAATGAAATAAATGCCTTCTATACACCTCAAACATTCACTCTATAATGGAAGATTGCTGTTTTTCGCAATATTTTGAGAATTTTGGGCTCTTTTACTAATATTAACACTTGCGCTGAGGCATCTTTTATGCTCATTTCTTGTCTTTAATGATATATTCTGGGTTTTATTTTGTTTATTTGATAAAAATGAACAACAATACACACCATGGAAACATTTTTGTTTGATTTGTGCCGAGTGAGATTTTCACCTAGAACCCAAAGAGGGGGTATTGGCACTTTTCATGGAAAAATGTGAAAAATTAAAATTTCTAAAAATGAAATAAATACCATGTATACACCTCAAACATTCACTCTTAAATGGAAGATTGTTGTTTTTCGCAATATTTTTTGAAACTTGGGCTCTTTTACTAACATTAACACCTGCGCTAAGGCATCTTTTATGTTCATTTCCTGTCTTTAATGATTTATTCTGGGTTTTATTTTGTTTATTTGATGAAAATGAACAACAATACACACCATGGTAACATTTTTGTTTGATTTGTGTCGAGTGAGATTTTCACCTAGAACCCAAAGGGGGTGGTTTTGGCACTTTTCATGGAAAAATGTGAAAAATTAAAATTTCTAAAAATGAAATAAATGCCTTCTATACACCTCAAACATTCACTCTATTATGTAAGATTGTTGTTTTTCGCAATATTTTTTGAAATTTGGGATCTTTTACTAACATTAACACTTGCGCTGAGGCATCTTTTATGCTCATTTCTTGTCTTTAATGATTAACTCTGGGTTTTATTTTGTTTATTTGATGAAAACGAACAACAATACACACCATGGAAACATTTTTGTTTGAATTGTGTCGAGTGAGAATTTCACCTAGAACCCAAAGAGGGGGGTATTGGCACTTTTCATGGAAAAATGTGAAAAATTAAAATTTCTAAAAATGAAATAAATGCCTTCTATACACCTCAAACATTCACTCTATAATTGAAGATTGTTGTTTTCCGCAATATTTTTTGAAATTTGGGCTCTTTTACTAACATTAACACTTGCGCTGAGGCATCTTTTATGCTCATTTCTTGTCTTCAATGATTAACTCTGGGTTTTATTTTGTTTATTTGATGAAAATGTACAACAATACACACCATGGAAACATTGTTGTATGTTTTGTGTCAAGTAAGAATTTCACCTAGAACCCAAAGGGGGGGGGTATTGGCACTTTTAATGGAAGAATGAGAAAAATTAAAATTTCTAAAAATGAAATAAATGCCTTCTATACACCTCAAACATTCACTCTTTAATGGAAGATTGTTGTTTTTCGCAATATTTTGAGAAATTTGGGCCCTTTTACTAACATTAACACGCGCTGAGGCATCTTTTATGCTCATTTCTTGTCTTTAATGATTTATTCTGGGTTTTATTTTGTTTATTTGATGGAAATGAACAACAATACACACCACGGAAACATTTTTGTTTGATTTGTGTCGAGTGAGAATTTCACCTAGAGCCCAAGGGGGGGGTATTGGCACTTTTCATGGAAAAATGTGAAAAATTAAAATTTCTAAAAATGAAATAAATGCCTTCTATACACCTCAAACATTCACTCTATAATGGAAGATTGCTGTTTTTCGCAATATTTTGAGAATTTTGGGCTCTTTTACTAAAATTAACACTTGCGCTGAGGCATCTTTTATGCTCATTTCTTGTCTTTAATGATATATTCTGGGTTTTATTTTGTTTATTTGATGAAATTGAACAACAATACACACCATGGAAACATTTTTGTTTGATTTGTGTCGAGTGAGATTTTCACCTTGAACCCAAAGGGAGGGGTATTGGCACTTTTCATGGAAAAATATGAAAAATTAAAATTTCTAAAAATGAAATAAATGCCTTCTATACACCTCAAACATTCACTCTATAATGGAAGATTGCTGTTTTTCGCAATATTTTGAGAATTTTGGGCTCTTTTACTAATATTAACACTTGCGCTGAGGCATCTTTTATGCTCATTTCCTGTCTTTAATGATTAACTCTGGGTTTTATTTTGTTTATTTGAAGAAAATGAACAACAATACACACCATGGAAACATTTTTGTTTGATTTGTGTCGAGTGAGAATTTCACCTAGAACCCAAAGGGGGTGGTATTGGCACTTTTCATGGAAAAATGTGAAAAATTAAAATTTCTAAAAATGAAATAAATGCCTTTTACCCACCTCAAACATTCACTCTATAATGGAAGATTGTTGTTTTTCGCAATATTTTTTGAAATTTGGGCACTTTTTCTAACATTAACTTTTGCGCTGAGGCATCTTTTATGCTCATTTCTTGTCTTTAATGATTTATTCTGGGTTTTATTTTGTTTATTTGATAAAAATGAACAACAATACACACCATGGAAACATTTTTGTTTGATTTGTGCCGAGTGAGATTTTCACCTAGAACCCAAAGAGGGGGTATTGGCACTTTTCATGGAAAAATGTGAAAAATTAAAATTTCTAAAAATGAAATAAATACCTTGTATACACCCAAACATTCACTCTTAAATGGAAGATTGTTGTTTTTCGCAATATTTTTTGAAATTTGGGCTCTTTTACTAACATTAACACCTGCGCTAAGGCATCTTTTATGTTCATTTCCTGTCTTTAATGATTTATTCTGGGTTTTATTTTGTTTATTTGATGGAAATGAACAAGAATACACACCATGGAAACATTTTTGTTTGTTTTGTGTCTAGTGAGAATTTCACCTAGAACCCAAGGGGGGGGTATTGGCACTTTTCATGGAAAAATGTGAAAAATTAAAATTTCTAAAAATGAAATAAATGCCTTCTATACACCTCAAACATTCACTCTATAATGGAAGATTGTTGTTTTTCGCAATATTTTTTGAAATTTGGGCTCTTTTACTAACATTAACACTTGCGCTGAGGCATCTTTTATGCTCATTTCTTGTCTTTAATGATTTATTCTGGGTTTTATTTTGTTTATTTGATGGAAATGAACAACAATACACACCACGGAAACATTTTTGTTTGATTTGTGTCGAGTGAGAATTTCACCTAGAACCCAAGGGGGGGGTATTGGCACTTTTCATGGAAAAATGTGAAAAATTAAAATTTCTAAAAATGAAATAAATGCCTTCTATACACCTCAAACATTCACTCTATAATGGAAGATTGCTGTTTTTTCGCAATATTTTGAGAATTTTGGGCTCTTTTACTAAAATTAACACTTGCGCTGAGGCATCTTTTATGCTCATTTCTTGTCTTTAATGATATATTCTGGGTTTTATTTTGTTTATTTGATGAAATTGAACAACAATACACACCATGGAAACATTTTTGTTTGATTTGTGTCGAGTGAGATTTTCACCTAGAACCCAAAGGGAGGGGTATTGGCACTTTTCATGGAAAAATGTGAAAAATTAAAATTTCTAAAAATGAAATAAATGCCTTCTATACACCTCAAACATTCACTCTATAATGGAAGATTGCTGTTTTTCGCAATATTTTGAGAATTTTGGGCTCTTTTACTAATATTAACACTTGCGCTGAGGCATCTTTTATGCTCATTTCCTGTCTTTAATGATTATTTCTGGGTTTTATTTTGTTTATTTGATGAAAATGAACAACTTTACACACCATGGAAACATTTTTGTTTGAATTGTGTCGAGTGAGAATTTCACCTAGAACCCAAAGAGGGGGGTATTGGCACTTTTCATGGAAAAATGTGAAAAATTAAAATTTCTAAAAATGAAATAAATGCCTTCTATACACCTCAAACATTCACTCTATAATTGAAGATTGTTGTTTTCCGCAATATTTTTTGAAATTTGGGCTCTTTTACTAACATTAACACTTGCGCTGAGGCATCTTTTATGCTCATTTCTTGTCTTCAATGATTAACTCTGGGTTTTATTTTGTTTATTTGATGAAAATGTACAACAATACACACCATGGAAACATTGTTGTATGTTTTGTGTCAAGTAAGAATTTCACCTAGAACCCAAAGGGGGGGGGTATTGGCACTTTTAATGGAAGAATGAGAAAAATTAAAATTTCTAAAAATGAAATAAATGCCTTCTATACACCTCAAACATTCACTCTTTAATGGAAGATTGTTGTTTTTCGCAATATTTTGAGAAATTTGGGCCCTTTTACTAACATTAACACGCGCTGAGGCATCTTTTATGCTCATTTCTTGTCTTTAATGATTTATTCTGGGTTTTATTTTGTTTATTTGATGGAAATGAACAACAATACACACCACGGAAACATTTTTGTTTGATTTGTGTCGAGTGAGAATTTCACCTAGAACCCAAGGGGGGGGTATTGGCACTTTTCATGGAAAAATGTGAAAAATTAAAATTTCTAAAAATGAAATAAATGCCTTCTATACACCTCAAACATTCACTCTATAATGGAAGATTGCTGTTTTTCGCAATATTTTGAGAATTTTGGGCTCTTTTACTAAAATTAACACTTGCGCTGAGGCATCTTTTATGCTCATTTCTTGTCTTTAAATATATATTCTGGGTTTTATTTTGTTTATTTGATGAAATTGAACAACAATACACACCATGGAAACATTTTTGTTTGATTTGTGTCGAGTGAGATTTTCACCTTGAACCCAAAGGGAGGGGTATTGGCACTTTTCATGGAAAAATATGAAAAATTAAAATTTCTAAAAATGAAATAAATGCCTTCTATACACCTCAAACATTCACTCTATAATGGAAGATTGCTGTTTTTCGCAATATTTTGAGAATTTTGGGCTCTTTTACTAATATTAACACTTGCGCTGAGGCATCTTTTATGCTCATTTCCTGTCTTTAATGATTATTTCTGGGTTTTATTTTGTTTATTTGATGAAAATGAACAACAGTACACACCATGGAAACATTTTTGTTTGATTTGTGTCGAGGGTGATTTTCGTGTAGAACCCAAAGGGGGGGGGGGTATTGGCACTTTTCATGGAAAAATGTGAAAAATTAAAATTTCTAAAAATGAAATAAATGCCTTGTATACACCTCAAACATTCACTCTATAATGGAAGATTTTTGTTTTTCGCAATATTTTTTGAAATTTGGGCTCTTTAACTAACATTAACGCTTGCGCTGAGGCATCTTTTATGCTCATTTCCTGTCTTTAATGATTAACTCTGGGTTTTATTTTGTTTATTTGAAGAAAATGAACAACAATACACACCATGGAAACATTTTTGTTTGATTTGTGTCGAGTGAGAATTTCACCTAGAACCCAAAGGGGGTGGTATTGGCACTTTTCATGGAAAAATGTGAAAAATTAAAATTTCTAGAAATGAAATAAATGCCTTGTATACACCTCAAACATTCACTCTATAATGGAAGATTGTTGTTTTTCGCAACATTTTTAGAAATTTCGGCTCTTTTAGTAACATTAACACTTGCGCTGAAGCATCTTTTATGCTCATTTCTTGTCTTTCAGGTTTAACTCTGGGTTTGTTTTTGTTTATTTGATGAAAATGAACAACAATACGCACCATGGAAACATTTTTGTTTGATTTGTGTCGAGGGTGATTTTTATGTAGAACCCAAAGGGGGGGTATTGGCACTTTTCATGGAAAAATGTGAAAAATTAAAATTTCTAAAAATGAAATAAATGCCTTTTACCCACCTCAAACATTCACTCTATAATGGAAGATTGTTGTTTTTCGCAATATTTTTTGAAATTTGGGCACTTTTCCTAACATTAACTTTTGCGCTGAGGCATCTTTTATGCTCATTTCTTGTCTTTAATGATTTATTCTGGGTTTTATTTTGTTTATTTGATAAAAATGAACAACAATACACACCATGGAAACATTTTTGTTTGATTTGTGCCGAGTGAGATTTTCACCTAGAACCCAAAGAGGGGGTATTGGCACTTTTCATGGAAAAATGTGAAAAATTAAAATTTCTAAAAATGAAATAAATACCTTGTATACACCCAAACATTCACTCTTAAATGGAAGATTGTTGTTTTTCGCAATATTTTTTGAAATTTGGGCTCTTTTACTAACATTAACACCTGCGCTAAGGCATCTTTTATGTTCATTTCCTGTCTTTAATGATTTATTCTGGGTTTTATTTTGTTTATTTGATGGAAATGAACAAGAATACACACCATGGAAACATTTTTGTTTGTTTTGTGTCTAGTGAGAATTTCACCTAGAACCCAAGGGGGGGGTATTGGCACTTTTCATGGAAAAATGTGAAAAATTAAAATTTCTAAAAATGAAATAAATGCCTTCTATACACCTCAAACATTCACTCTATAATGGAAGATTGTTGTTTTTCGCAATATTTTTTGAAATTTGGGCTCTTTTACTAACATTAACACTTGCGCTGAGGCATCTTTTATGCTCATTTCTTGTCTTTAATGATTTATTCTGGGTTTTATTTTGTTTATTTGATGGAAATGAACAACAATACACACCACGGAAACATTTTTGTTTGATTTGTGTCGAGTGAGAATTTCACCTAGAACCCAAGGGGGGGGTATTGGCACTTTTCATGGAAAAATGTGAAAAATTAAAATTTCTAAAAATGAAATAAATGCCTTCTATACACCTCAAACATTCACTCTATAATGGAAGATTGCTGTTTTTCGCAATATTTTGAGAATTTTGGGCTCTTTTACTAAAATTAACACTTGCGCTGAGGCATCTTTTATGCTCATTTCTTGTCTTTAATGATATATTCTGGGTTTTATTTTGTTTATTTGATGAAATTGAACAACAATACACACCATGGAAACATTTTTGTTTGATTTGTGTCGAGTGAGATTTTCACCTAGAACCCAAAGGGAGGGGTATTGGCACTTTTCATGGAAAAATGTGAAAAATTAAAATTTCTAAAAATGAAATAAATGCCTTCTATACACCTCAAACATTCACTCTATAATGGAAGATTGCTGTTTTTCGCAATATTTTGAGAATTTTGGGCTCTTTTACTAATATTAACACTTGCGCTGAGGCATCTTTTATGCTCATTTCCTGTCTTTAATGATTATTTCTGGGTTTTATTTTGTTTATTTGATGAAAATGAACAACTTTACACACCATGGAAAAATTTTTTTTGATTTGTGTCGAGGGTGATTTTCGTGTAGAACCCAAAGGGGGGGGTATTGGCACTTTTCATGGAAAAATGTGAAAAATAAAAATTTCTAAAAATGAAATAAATGCCTTGTATACACCTCAAACATTCACTCTATAATGGAAGATTGTTGTTTTTCGCAATATTTTTTGAAATTTGGGCTCTTTAACTAACATTAACGCTTGCGCTGAGGCATCTTTTATGCTCATTTCCTGTCTTTAATGATTAAATCTGGGTTTTATTTTGTTTATTTGAAGAAAATGAACAACAATACACACCATGGAAACATTTTTGTTTGATTTGTGTCGAGTGAGAATTTCACCTAGAACCCAAAGGGGGGGTATTGGCACTTTTCATGGAAAAATGTGAAAAATTAAAATTTCTAAAAATGAAATAAATGCCTTCTATACACCTCAAACATTCACTCTATAATGGAAGATTGTTGTTTTTCGCAATATTTTTTGAAATTTCGGCTCTTTTAGTAACATTAACACTTGCGCTGAAGCATCTTTTATGCTCATTTCTTGTCTTTCAGGTTTAACTCTGGGTTTGTTTTTGTTTATTTGATGAAAATGAACAAAAATACGCACCATGGAAACATTTTTGTTTGATTTGTGTCGAGGGTGATTTTCATGTAGAACCCAAAGGGGGGGTATTGGCACTTTTCATGGAAAAATGTGAAAAATTAAAATTTCTAAAAATGAAATAAATGCCTTTTACCCACCTCAAACATTCACTCTATAATGGAAGATTGTTGTTTTTCGCAATATTTTTTGAAATTTGGGCACTTTTTCTAACATTAACTTTTGCGCTGAGGCATCTTTTATGCTCATTTCTTGTCTTTAATGATATATTCTGGGTTTTATTTTGTTTATTTGATAAAAATGAACAACAATACACACCATGGAAACATTTTTGTTTGATTTGTGCCGAGTGAGATTTTCACCTAGAACCCAAAGAGGGGGTATTGGCACTTTTCATGGAAAAATGTGAAAAATTAAAATTTCTAAAAATGAAATAAATACCATGTATACACCTCAAACATTCACTCTTAAATGGAAGATTGTTGTTTTTCGCAATATTTTTTGAAACTTGGGCTCTTTTACTAACATTAACACCTGCGCTAAGGCATCTTTTATGTTCATTTCCTGTCTTTAATGATTTATTCTGGGTTTTATTTTGTTTATTTGATGAAAATGAACAACAATACACACCATGGTAACATTTTTGTTTGATTTGTGTCGAGTGAGATTTTCACCTAGAACCCAAAGGGGGTGGTTTTGGCACTTTTCATGGAAAAATGTGAAAAATTAAAATTTCTAAAAATGAAATAAATGCCTTGTATACACCTCAAACATTCACTCTTTAGTGGAAGATTGTTGTTTTTCGCAATATTTTTTGAAAAATGGGCTCTATTACTAACATAACACTTGCGCTGAGGCATCTTTTAAGCTCATTTCTTGTCTTTAATGATTTATTCTGGGTTTTATTTTGTTTATTTGATGAAAATGAACAACAATACACACCATGGAAACATTTTTGTTTGATTAGTACGAGTGAGATTTTCACCTAGAACCCAAAGGGGGGGTATTGGCACTTTTCATGGAAAAATGTGAAAAATTAAAATTTCTAAAAATGAAATAAATGCCTTCTATACACCTCAAACATTCACTCTATAATGGAAGATTGTTGTTTTTCGCAATATTTTTTGAAATTTGGGCTATTTTACTAACATTAACACTTGCGCTGAGGCATCTTTTATGCTCATTTCTTGTCTTTAATGATTAACTGTCGGTTTTATTTTGTTTATTTGATGAAAATGTACAAAAATACACACCATGGAAACATTGTTGTATGTTTTGTGTCAAGTGAGAATTTCACCTAGAACCCAAAGGGGGGGGTATTGGCACTTTTCATGGAAAAATGAGAAAAATTAAAATTTCTAAAAATGAAATAAAAGCCTTCTATACACCTCAAACATTCACTCTTTAATGGAAGATTGTTTTTTTCGCAATATTTTGAGAAATTTGGGCCCTTTTACTAACATTAACACGCGCTGAGGCATCTTTTATGCTCATTTCTTGTCTTTAATGATTTATTCTGGGTTTTATTTTGTTTATTTGATGGAAATGAACAACAATACACACCATGGAAACATTTTTGTTTGATTTGTGTCGAGTGAGATTTTCACCTAGAACCCATAGGGAGGGGTATTGGCACTTTTCATGGAAAAATGTGAAAAATTAAAATTTCTAAAAATGAAATAAATGCCTTTTATACACCTCAAACATTCACTCTATAATGGAAGATTGTTGTTTTTCGCAATATTTTTTGAAATTTGGGCACTTTTTCTAACATTAACTTTTGCGCTGAGGCATCTTTTATGCTCATTTCTTGTCTTTAATGATTTATTCTGGGTTTTATTTTGTTTATTTGATTAAATGAACAACAATACACACCATGGAAACATTTTTGTTTGATTTGTGCCGAGTGAGATTTTCACCTAGAACCCAAAGAGGGGGTATTGGCACTTTTCATGGAAAATGTGAAAAATTAAAATTTCTAAAAATGAAATAAATGCCTTGTATACACCTCAAACATTCACTCTATAATGGAAGATTTTTGTTTTTCGCAATATTTTTTGAAATTTGGGCTCTTTAACTAACATTAACGCTTGCGCTGAGGCATCTTTTATGCTCATTTCCTGTCTTTAATGATTAACTCTGGGTTTTATTTTGTTTATTTGAAGAAAATGAACAACAATACACACCATGGAAACATTTTTGTTTGATTTGTGTCGAGTGAGAATTTCACCTAGAACCCAAAGGGGGTGGTATTGGCACTTTTCATGGAAAAATGTGAAAAATTAAAATTTCTAGAAATGAAATAAATGCCTTGTATACACCTCAAACATTCACTCTATAATGGAAGATTGTTGTTTTTCGCAATATTTTTAGAAATTTCGGCTCTTTTAGTAACATTAACACTTGCGCTGAAGCATCTTTTATGCTCATTTCTTGTCTTTCAGGTTTAACTCTGGGTTTGTTTTTGTTTATTTGATGAAAATGAACAACAATACGCACCATGGAAACATTTTTGTTTGATTTGTGTCGAGGGTGATTTTTATGTAGAACCCAAAGGGGGGGTATTGGCACTTTTCATGGAAAAATGTGAAAAATTAAAATTTCTAAAAATGAAATAAATGCCTTTTACCCACCTCAAACATTCACTCTATAATGGAAGATTGTTGTTTTTCGCAATATTTTTTGAAATTTGGGCACTTTTTCTAACATTAACTTTTGCGCTGAGGCATCTTTTATGCTCATTTCTTGTCTTTAATGATTTATTCTGGGTTTTATTTTGTTTATTTGATAAAAATGAACAACAATACACACCATGGAAACATTTTTGTTTGATTTGTGCCGAGTGAGATTTTCACCTAGAACCCAAAGAGGGGGTATTGGCACTTTTCATGGAAAAATGTGAAAAATTAAAATTTCTAAAAATGAAATAAATACCTTGTATACACCCAAACATTCACTCTTAAATGGAAGATTGTTGTTTTTCGCAATATTTTTTGAAATTTGGGCTCTTTTACTAACATTAACACCTGCGCTAAGGCATCTTTTATGTTCATTTCCTGTCTTTAATGATTTATTCTGGGTTTTATTTTGTTTATTTGATGGAAATGAACAAGAATACACACCATGGAAACATTTTTGTTTGTTTTGTGTCTAGTGAGAATTTCACCTAGAACCCAAGGGGGGGGTATTGGCACTTTTCATGGAAAAATGTGAAAAATTAAAATTTCTAAAAATGAAATAAATGCCTTCTATACACCTCAAACATTCACTCTATAATGGAAGATTGTTGTTTTTCGCAATATTTTTTGAAATTTGGGCTCTTTTACTAACATTAACACTTGCGCTGAGGCATCTTTTATGCTCATTTCTTGTCTTTAATGATTTATTCTGGGTTTTATTTTGTTTATTTGATGGAAATGAACAACAATACACACCACGGAAACATTTTTGTTTGATTTGTGTCGAGTGAGAATTTCACCTAGAACCCAAGGGGGGGGTATTGGCACTTTTCATGGAAAAATGTGAAAAATTAAAATTTCTAAAAATGAAATAAATGCCTTCTATACACCTCAAACATTCACTCTATAATGGAAGATTGCTGTTTTTCGCAATATTTTGAGAATTTTGGGCTCTTTTACTAAAATTAACACTTGCGCTGAGGCATCTTTTATGCTCATTTCTTGTCTTTAATGATATATTCTGGGTTTTATTTTGTTTATTTGATGAAATTGAACAACAATACACACCATGGAAACATTTTTGTTTGATTTGTGTCGAGTGAGATTTTCACCTAGAACCCAAAGGGAGGGGTATTGGCACTTTTCATGGAAAAATGTGAAAAATTAAAATTTCTAAAAATGAAATAAATGCCTTCTATACACCTCAAACATTCACTCTATAATGGAAGATTGCTGTTTTTCGCAATATTTTGAGAATTTTGGGCTCTTTTACTAATATTAACACTTGCGCTGAGGCATCTTTTATGCTCATTTCCTGTCTTTAATGATTATTTCTGGGTTTTATTTTGTTTATTTGATGAAAATGAACAACTTTACACACCATGGAAACATTTTTGTTTGATTTGTGTCGAGGGTGATTTTCGTGTAGAACCCAAAGGGGGGGGTATTGGCACTTTTCATGGAAAAATGTGAAAAATAAAAATTTCTAAAAATGAAATAAATGCCTTGTATACACCTCAAACATTCACTCTATAATGGAAGATTGTTGTTTTTCGCAATATTTTTTGAAATTTGGGCTCTTTAACTAACATTAACGCTTGCGCTGAGGCATCTTTTATGCTCATTTCCTGTCTTTAATGATTAAATCTGGGTTTTATTTTGTTTATTTGAAGAAAATGAACAACAATACACACCATGGAAACATTTTTGTTTGATTTGTGTCGAGTGAGAATTTCACCTAGAACCCAAAGGGGGGGTATTGGCACTTTTCATGGAAAAATGTGAAAAATTAAAATTTCTAAAAATGAAATAAATGCCTTCTATACACCTCAAACATTCACTCTATAATGGAAGATTGTTGTTTTTCGCAATATTTTTTGAAATTTCGGCTCTTTTAGTAACATTAACACTTGCGCTGAAGCATCTTTTATGCTCATTTCTTGTCTTTCAGGTTTAACTCTGGGTTTGTTTTTGTTTATTTGATGAAAATGAACAAAAATACGCACCATGGAAACATTTTTGTTTGATTTGTGTCGAGGGTGATTTTCATGTAGAACCCAAAGGGGGGGTATTGGCACTTTTCATGGAAAAATGTGAAAAATTAAAATTTCTAAAAATGAAATAAATGCCTTTTACCCACCTCAAACATTCACTCTATAATGGAAGATTGTTGTTTTTCGCAATATTTTTTGAAATTTGGGCACTTTTTCTAACATTAACTTTTGCGCTGAGGCATCTTTTATGCTCATTTCTTGTCTTTAATGATATATTCTGGGTTTTATTTTGTTTATTTGATAAAAATGAACAACAATACACACCATGGAAACATTTTTGTTTGATTTGTGCCGAGTGAGATTTTCACCTAGAACCCAAAGAGGGGGTATTGGCACTTTTCATGGAAAAATGTGAAAAATTAAAATTTCTAAAAATGAAATAAATACCATGTATACACCTCAAACATTCACTCTTAAATGGAAGATTGTTGTTTTTCGCAATATTTTTTGAAACTTGGGCTCTTTTACTAACATTAACACCTGCGCTAAGGCATCTTTTATGTTCATTTCCTGTCTTTAATGATTTATTCTGGGTTTTATTTTGTTTATTTGATGAAAATGAACAACAATACACACCATGGTAACATTTTTGTTTGATTTGTGTCGAGTGAGATTTTCACCTAGAACCCAAAGGGGGTGGTTTTGGCACTTTTCATGGAAAAATGTGAAAAATTAAAATTTCTAAAAATGAAATAAATGCCTTGTATACACCTCAAACATTCACTCTTTAGTGGAAGATTGTTGTTTTTCGCAATATTTTTTGAAAAATGGGCTCTATTACTAACATAACACTTGCGCTGAGGCATCTTTTAAGCTCATTTCTTGTCTTTAATGATTTATTCTGGGTTTTATTTTGTTTATTTGATGAAAATGAACAACAATACACACCATGGAAACATTTTTGTTTGATTAGTACGAGTGAGATTTTCACCTAGAACCCAAAGGGGGGGTATTGGCACTTTTCATGGAAAAATGTGAAAAATTAAAATTTCTAAAAATGAAATAAATGCCTTCTATACACCTCAAACATTCACTCTATAATGGAAGATTGTTGTTTTTCGCAATATTTTTTGAAATTTGGGCTATTTTACTAACATTAACACTTGCGCTGAGGCATCTTTTATGCTCATTTCTTGTCTTTAATGATTAACTGTCGGTTTTATTTTGTTTATTTGATGAAAATGTACAAAAATACACACCATGGAAACATTGTTGTATGTTTTGTGTCAAGTGAGAATTTCACCTAGAACCCAAAGGGGGGGGTATTGGCACTTTTCATGGAAAAATGAGAAAAATTAAAATTTCTAAAAATGAAATAAAAGCCTTCTATACACCTCAAACATTCACTCTTTAATGGAAGATTGTTTTTTTCGCAATATTTTGAGAAATTTGGGCCCTTTTACTAACATTAACACGCGCTGAGGCATCTTTTATGCTCATTTCTTGTCTTTAATGATTTATTCTGGGTTTTATTTTGTTTATTTGATGGAAATGAACAACAATACACACCATGGAAACATTTTTGTTTGATTTGTGTCGAGTGAGATTTTCACCTAGAACCCATAGGGAGGGGTATTGGCACTTTTCATGGAAAAATGTGAAAAATTAAAATTTCTAAAAATGAAATAAATGCCTTTTATACACCTCAAACATTCACTCTATAATGGAAGATTGTTGTTTTTCGCAATATTTTTTGAAATTTGGGCACTTTTTCTAACATTAACTTTTGCGCTGAGGCATCTTTTATGCTCATTTCTTGTCTTTAATGATTTATTCTGGGTTTTATTTTGTTTATTTGATTAAATGAACAACAATACACACCATGGAAACATTTTTGTTTGATTTGTGCCGAGTGAGATTTTCACCTAGAACCCAAAGAGGGGGTATTGGCACTTTTCATGGAAAATGTGAAAAATTAAAATTTCTAAAAATGAAATAAATACCTTGTATACACCTCAAACAATCACTCTTAAATGGAAGATTGTTGTTTTTCGCAATATTTTTTGAAATTTGGGCTCTTTTACTAACATTAACACCTGCGCTAAGGCATCTTTTATGTTCATTTCCTGTCTTTAATGATTTATTCTGGGTTTTATTTTGTTTATTTGATGAAAATGAACAACAATACACACCATGGAAACATTTTTGTTTGATTTGTGTCGAGTGAGATTTTCACCTAGAACCCAAAGGGGGTGGTATTGGCTCTTTTCATGGAAAAATGTGAAAAATTAAAATTTCTAAAAATGAAATAAATGCCTTGTATACACCTCAAACATTCACTCTTTAGTGGAAGATTGTTGTTTTTCGCAATATTTTTTGAAATTTGGGCTCTATTACTAACATAACACTTGCGCTGAGGCATCTTTTAAGCTCATTTCTTGTCTTTAATGATTTATTCTGGGTTTTATTTTGTTTATTTGATGAAAATGAACAACAATACACACCATGGAAACATTTTTGTTTGATAAGTACGAGTGAGATTTTCACCTAGAACCCAATGGGGGGGTATTGGCACTTTTCATGGAAAAATGTGAAAAATTAAAATTTCTAAAAATGAAATAAATGCCTTCTATACACCTCAAACATTCTTTCTATAATGGAAGATTGTTGTTTTTTGCAATATTTTTTGAAATTTGGGCTCTTTTACTAACATTAACACTTGCGCTGAGGCATCTTTTATGCTCATTTCTTGTCTTCAATGATTAACTCTGGGTTTTATTTTGTTTATTTGATGAAAATGTACAACAATACACACCATGGAAACATTGTTGTATGTTTTGTGTCAAGTAAGAATTTCACCTAGAACCCAAAGGGGGGGGTATTGGCACTTTTAATGGAAGAATGAGAAAAATTAAAATTTCTAAAAATGAAATAAATGCCTTCTATACACCTCAAACATTCACTCTTTAATGGAAGATTGTTGTTTTTCGCAATATTTTGAGAAATTTGGGCCCTTTTACTAACATAAACACGCGCTGAGGCATCTTTTATGCTCATTTCTTGTCTTTAATGATTTATTCTGGGTTTTATTTTGTTTATTTGATGGAAATGAACAACAATACACACCATGGAAACATTTTTGTTTGATTTGTGTCGAGTGAGATTTTCACCTAGAACCCAAAGGGAGGGGTACTGGCACTTTTCATGGAAAAATGTGAAAAATTAAAATTTCTAAAAATGAAATAAATGCCTTGTATACACCTCAAACATTCACTCTTAAATGGAAGATTGTTGTTTTTCGCAATATTTTTTGAAATTTGGGCTCTTTTACTAACATTAACACTTGCGCTGAGGCATCTTTTATGCTCATTTCTTGTCTTTAATGATTTATTCTGGGTGTTATTTTGTTTATTTGATGAAATTGAACAACAATACACACCATGGAAACATTTTTGTTAGATTTATGTCGAGTGAGATTTTCACCTAGAACCCAAAGGGAGGGGTATTGGCACTTTTCATGGAAAAATGTGAAAAATTAAAATTTCTAAAAATGAAATAAATGCCTTCTATACACCTCAAACATTCACTCTATAATGGAAGGTTGTTGTTTTCCGCAATATTTTGAGAAATTTGGGCTCTTTTACTAACATTAACACTTGCGCTGAGGCATCTTTTATGCTCATTTCTTGTCTTTAATGATTTATTCTGGGTTTTATTTTGTTTACTTGATGGAAATGAACAAGAATACACACCATGGAAACATTTTTGTTTGATTTGTCTAATGAGAATTTCACCTAGAACCCAAGTGGGGGGGTATTGGCACTTTTCATGGAAAAATGTGAAAAATTAAAATTTCTAAAAATGAAATAAATGCCTTCTATACACCTCAAACATTCACTCTATAATGGAAGATTGTTGTTTTTCGCAATATTTTTTGAAATTTGGGCTCTTTTACTAACATTAACACTTGCGCTGAGGCATCTTTTATGCTCATTTCTTGTCTTTAATGATTTATTCTGGGTTTTATTTTGTTTATTTGATGGAAATGAACAACAATACACACCACGGAAACATTTTTGTTTGATTTGTGTCGAGTGAGAATTTCACCTAGAACCCAAGGGGGGGGTATTGGCACTTTTCATGGAAAAATGTGAAAAATTAAAATTTCTAAAAATGAAATAAATGCCTTCTATACACCTCAAACATTCACTCTATAATGGAAGATTGCTGTTTTTCGCAATATTTTGAGAATTTTGGGCTCTTTTACTAAAATTAACACTTGCGCTGAGGCATCTTTTATGCTCATTTCTTGTCTTTAATGATATATTCTGGGTTTTATTTTGTTTATTTGATGAAATTGAACAACAATACACACCATGGAAACATTTTTGTTTGATTTGTGTCGAGTGAGATTTTCACCTAGAACCCAAAGGGAGGGGTATTGGCACTTTTCATGGAAAAATATGAAAAATTAAAATTTCTAAAAATGAAATAAATGCCTTCTATACACCTCAAACATTCACTCTATAATGGAAGATTGCTGTTTTTCGCAATATTTTGAGAATTTTGGGCTCTTTTACTAATATTAACACTTGCGCTGAGGCATCTTTTATGCTCATTTCCTGTCTTTAATGATTATTTCTGGGTTTTATTTTGTTTATTTGATGAAAATGAACAACAGTACACACCATGGAAACATTTTTGTTTGATTTGTGTCGAGGGTGATTTTCGTGTAGAACCCAAAGGGGGGGTATTGGCACTTTTCATGGAAAAATGTGAAAAATTAAAATTTCTAAAAATGAAATAAATGCCTTCTATACACCTCAAACATTCACTCTATAATGGAAGATTGTTGTTTTTCGCAATATTTTTTGAAATTTGGGCTCTTTTACTAACCTTACCACTTGCGCTGAGGCATCTTTTTTGATCATTTCTTGTCTTTAATGATTTATTCTGGGTTTTATTTTGTTTATTTGATGAAAATGACCAACAATACACACCATGGAAACATTTTTGTTTGTTTTGTGTCGAGTGAGAATTTCACCTAGAACCCAAAAGGGTTCTTGGCACTTTTCATGGAAAAATGTGAAAAATTAAAATTTCTAAAAATGAAATAAATGCCTTCTATACACCTCAAACATTAACTCTATAATGGAAGATTGTTGTTTTTCGCAATATTTTTTGAAATTTGGGCTCTTTTACTAACATTACCACTTGCGCTGAGGCATCTTTTATGCTCATTTCTTGTCTTTAATGATATATTCTGGGTTTTATTTTGTTTATTTGATGAAAATGAACAACAAGACACACCATGGAAACATTTTTGTTTGATTTGTGTCGAATGTGATTTTCGTGTAGAACTCAAAGGGGGGGGTATTGGCACTTTTCATGGAACAATGTGAAAAATTAAAATTTCTAAAAATGAAATAAATGCCTTGTATACACCTCAAACATTCACTCTATAATGGAAGATTGTTGTTTTTCGCAATATTTTTAGAAATTTGGGCTCTTTTACTAATATTAACACTTGCCCTGAGCCATCTTTTATGCTCATTTCCTGTCTTTAATGATTATTTCTGGGTTTTATTTTGTTTATTTGATGAAAATGAACAACAGTACACACCATGGAAACATTTTTGTTTGATTTGTGTCGAGTGAGAATTTCACCTAGAACCCAAACGGGGGAGTATTGGCACTTTTCATGGAAAAATGTGGAAAATTAAAATTTCTAAAAATGAAATAAATGCCTTCTATACACCTCAAACATTCCCTCTATAATGGAAGATTGTTGTTTTTCGCAGTATTTTTTTAAAATTTTGGCTCTTTTACTAACATTAACACTTATGCTGAGGCATCTTTTATGCTCATTTCTTGTCTTTAATGATTTATTCTGGGTTTTATTTTGTTTATTTGATGAAAATGAACAACAATACACACCATGGAGACATTTTTGTTTGATATGTGTCGAGTGCAATTTTCACCTAGAACCCAAAGGGGGGGGTATTGGCACTTTTCATGGAAAAATGAGAAAAATTAAAATTTCTAAAAATGAAATAAAAGCCTTCTATACACCTCAAACATTCACTCTTTAATGGAAGATTGTTGTTTTTCGCAATATTTTGAGAAATTTGGGCCCTTTTACTAACATTAACACGCGCTGAGGCATCTTTTATGCTCATTTCTTGTCTTTAATGATTTATTCTGGGTTTTATTTTGTTTATTTGATGGAAATGAACAACAATACACACCATGGAAACATTTTTGTTTGATTTGTGTCGAGTGAGATTTTCACCTAGAACCCATAGGGAGGGGTATTGGCACTTTTCATGGAAAAATGTGAAAAATTAAAATTTCTAAAAATGAAATAAATGCCTTTTATACACCTCAAACATTCACTCTATAATGGAAGATTGTTGTTTTTCGCAATATTTATTGAAATTTGGGCACTTTTTCTAACATTAACTTTTGCGCTGAGGCATCTTTTATGCTCATTTCTTGTCTTTAATGATTTATTCTGGGTTTTATTTTGTTTATTTGATTAAATGAACAACAATACACACCATGGAAACATTTTTGTTTGATTTGTGCCGAGTGAGATTTTCACCTAGAACCCAAAGAGGGGGTATTGGCACTTTTCATGGAAAAATGTGAAAAATTAAAATTTCTAAAAATGAAATAAATACCTTGTATACACCTCAAACAATCACTCTTAAATGGAAGATTGTTTTTTTCGCAATATTTTTTGAAATTTGGGCTCTTTTACTAACATTAACACCTGCGCTAAGGCATCTTATATTTTCATTTCCTGTCTTTAATGATTTATTCTGGGTTTTATTTTGTTTATTTGATGAAAATGAACAACAATACACACCATGGAAACATTTTTGTTTGATTTGTGTCGAGTGAGATTTTCACCTAGAACCCAAAGGGGGTGGTATTGGCTCTTTTCATGGAAAAATGTGAAAAATTAAAATTTCTAAAAATGAAATAAATGCCTTGTATACACCTCAAACATTCACTCTTTAGTGGAAGATTGTTGTTTTTCGCAATATTTTTTGAAATTTGGGCTCTATTACTAACATAACACTTGCGCTGAGGCATCTTTTAAGCTCATTTCTTGTCTTTAATGATTTATTCTGGGTTTTATTTTGTTTATTTGATGAAAATGAACAACAATACACACCATGGAAACATTTTTGTTTGATAAGTACGAGTGAGATTTTCACCTAGAACCCAATGGGGGGGTATTGGCACTTTTCATGGAAAAATGTGAAAAATTAAAATTTCTAAAAATGAAATAAATGCCTTCTATACACCTCAAACATTCACTCTATAATGGAAGATTGTTGTTTTTCGCAATATTTTTTGAAATTTGGGCTCTTTTACTAACATTAACACTTGCGCTGAGGCATCTTTTATGCTCATTTCTTGTCTTCAATGATTAACTCTGGGTTTTATTTTGTTTATTTGATGAAAATGTACAACAATACACACCATGGCAACATTGTTGTATGTTTTGTGTCAAGTAAGAATTTCACCTAGAACCCAAAGGGGGGGGTATTGGCACTTTTAATGGAAGAATGAGAAAAATTAAAATTTCTAAAAATGAAATAAATGCCTTCTATACACCTCAAACATTCACTCTTTAATGGAAGATTGTTGTTTTTCGCAATATTTTGAGAAATTTGGGCCCTTTTACTAACATTAACACGCGCTGAGGCATCTTTTATGCTCATTTCTTGTCTTTAATGATTTATTCTGGGTTTTATTTTGTTTATTTGATGGAAATGAACAACAATACACACCATGGAAACATTTTTGTTTGATTTGTGTCGAGTGAGATTTTCACCTAGAACCCAAAGGGAGGGGTATTGGCACTTTTCATGGAAAAATGTGAAAAATTAAAATTTCTAAAAATGAAATAAATGCCTTGTATACACCTCAAACATTCACTCTTAAATGGAAGATTGTTGTTTTTCGCAATATTTTTTGAAATTTGGGCTCTTTTACTAACATTAACACTTGCGCTGAGGCATCTTTTATGCTCATTTCTTGTCTTTAATGATTTATTCTGGGTGTTATTTTGTTTATTTGATGAAATTGAACAACAATACACACCATGGAAACATTTTTGTTAGATTTATGTCGAGTGAGATTTTCACCTAGAACCCAAAGGGAGGGGTATTGGCACTTTTCATGGAAAAATGTGAAAAATTAAAATTTCTAAAAATGAAATAAATGCCTTCTATACACCTCAAACATTCACTCTATAATGGAAGATTGTTGTTTTCCGCAATATTTTGAGAAATTTGGGCTCTTTTACTAACATTAACACTTGCGCTGAGGCATCTTTTATGCTCATTTCTTGTCTTTAATGATTTATTCTGGGTTTTATTTTGTTTACTTGATGGAAATGAACAAGAATACACACCATGGAAACATTTTTGTTTGATTTGTCTAGTGAGAATTTCACCTAGAACCCAAGGGGGGGGTATTGGCACTTTTCATGGAAAAATGTGAAAAATTAAAATTTCTAAAAATGAAATAAATGCCTTCTATACACCTCAAACATTCACTCTATAATGGAAGATTGTTGTTTTTCGAAATATTTTTTGAAATTTGGGCTCTTTTACTAACATTAACACTTGCGCTGAGGCATCTTTTATGCTCATTTCTTGTCTTTAATGATTTATTCTGGGTTTTATTTTGTTTATTTGATGGAAATGAACAACAATACACACCACGGAAACATTTTTGTTTGATTTGTGTCGAGTGAGAATTTCACCTAGAACCCAAGGGGGGGGTATTGGCACTTTTCATGGAAAAATGTGAAAAATTAAAATTTCTAAAATTGAAATAAATGCCTTCTATACACCTCAAACATTCACTCTATAATGGAAGATTGCTGTTTTTCGCAATATTTTGAGAATTTTGGGCTCTTTTACTAAAATTAACACTTGCGCTGAGGCATCTTTTATGCTCATTTCTTGTCTTTAATGATATATTCTGGGTTTTATTTTGTTTATTTGATGAAATTGAACAACAATACACACCATGGAAACATTTTTGTTTGATTTGTGTCGAGTGAGATTTTCACCTAGAACCCAAAGGGAGGGGTATTGGCACTTTTCATGGAAAAATGTGAAAAATTAAAATTTCTAAAAATGAAATAAATGCCTTGTATACACCTCAAACATTCACTCTATAATGGAAGATTGCTGTTTTTCGCAATATTTTGAGAATTTTGGGCTCTTTTACTAATATTAACACTTGCGCTGAGGCATCTTTTATGCTCATTTCCTGTCTTTAATGATTATTTCTGGGTTTTATTTTGTTTATTTGATGAAAATGAACAACAGTACACACCATGGAAACATTTTTGTTTGATTTGTGTTGAGGGTGATTTTCGTGTAGAACCCAAAGGGGGGGTATTGGCACTTTTCATGGAAAAATGTGAAAAATTAAAATTTCTAAAAATGAAATAAATGCCTTCTATACACCTCAAACATTCACTCTATAATGGAAGATTGTTGTTTTTCGCAATATTTTTTGAAATTTGGGCTCTTTAACTAACATTAACGCTTGCGCTGAGGCATCTTTTATGCTCATTTCCTGTCTTTAATGATTAACTCTGGGTTTTATTTTGTTTATTTGAAGAAAATGAACAACAATACACACCATGGAAACATTTTTGTTTGATTTGTGTCGAGTGAGAATTTCACCTAGAACCCAAAGAGGGTGGTATTGGCACTTTTCATGGAAAAATGTGAAAAATTAAAATTTCTAAAAATGAAATAAATGCCTTGTATACACCTCAAACATTCACTCTATAATGGAAGATTGTTGTTTTTCGCAATATTTTTAGAAATTTCGGCTCTTTTAGTAACATTAACACTTGCGCTGAAGCATCTTTTATGCTCATTTCTTGTCTTTCAGGTTTAACTCTGGGTTTGTTTTTGTTTATTTGATGAAAATGAACAACAATACGCACCATGGAAACATTTTTGTTTGATTTGTGTCGAGGGTGATTTTCATGTAGAACCCAAAGGGGGGGTATTGGCACTTTTCATGGAAAAATGTGAAAAATTAAAATTTCTAAAAATGAAATAAATGCCTTTTATACACCTCAAACATTCACTCTATAATGGAAGATTGTTGTTTTTCGCAATATTTTTTGAAATTTGGGCACTTTTTCTAACATTAACCCTTGCGCTGAGGCATCTTTTATGCTCATTTCTTGTCTTTAATGATTTATTCTGGGTTTTATTTTGTTTATTTGATAAAAATGAACAACAATACACAACATGGAAACATTTTTGTTTGATTTGTGCCGAGTGAGAATTTCACCGAGAACCCAAAGGGGGGGGTATTGGCACTTTTCATGGAAAAATGTGAAAAATTAAAATTTCTAAAAATGAAATAAATGCCTTCTATACACCTCAAACATTCACTCTATAATGGAAGATTGTTGTTTTTCGCAATATTTTTTGAAATTTGGGCTCTTTTACTAACCTTACCACTTGCGCTGAGGCATCTTTTTTGATCATTTCTTGTCTTTAATGATTTATTCTGGGTTTTATTTTGTTTATTTGATGAAAATGACCAACAATACACACCATGGAAAAATTTTTGTTTGTTTTGTGTCGAGTGAGAATTTCACCTAGAACCCAAAAGGGTTCTTGGCACTTTTCATGGAAAAATGTGAAAAATTAAAATTTCTAAAAATGAAATAAATGCCTTCTATACACCTCAAACATTCACTCTATAATCGAAGATTGTTGTTTTTCGCAAAATTTTTGGAAAAATGGGCCTTTTTGGTAACATTAACACTTGCGCTGAAGCATCTTTTATGCTCATTTCTTGTCTTTCAGGATTAATTCTGGGTTATTTTTTGTTTATTTGATGAAAATGAACAACAATACACACCATGGAAACATTTTTGTTTGATTTAAGTCAAGTGAGATTTTCACCTAGAACCCAAAGGGGGGGTATTGGCACTTTTCATGGAAAAATGTGAAAAATTAAATTTTCTAAAAATGACATAAATGCCTTCTAAACACCTCAAACATTCACTCTAAAACAGAAGATTGTTGTTTTTCGCAATATTTTTAGAAATTTCGGCTCTTTTAGTAACATTAACACTTGCGCTGAAGCATCTTTTATGCTCATTTCTTGTCTTTCAGGTTTAACTCTGGGTTTGTTTTTATTTATTTGATGAAAATGAACAACAATACGCACCATGGAAACATTTTTGTTTGATTTGTGTCGAGTGAGATTTTCATGTAGAACCCAAAGGGGGCACTTTTCATGGAAAAATGTGAAAAATTAACATTTCTAAAAATGAAATAAATGCCTTGTATACACCTCAAACATTCACTCTATAATGGAAGATTGTTGTTTTTCGCAATATTTTTTGAAATTTGGGCACTTTTACTAACATTAACCCTTGCGCTGAGGCATCTTTTATGCTCATTTCTTGTCTTTCAGGATTAATTCTGGGTTTTATTTTGTTTATTTGATAAAAATGAACAACAATACACACCATGGAAACATTTTTGTTTGATTTGTGCCGAGTGAGAATTCCACCAAGAACCCAAAGGGGGGGGTATTGGCACTTTTCATGGAAAAATGTGAAAAATTAAAATTTCTAAAAATGAAATAAATGCCTTCTATACACCTCAAACATTCACTCTATAATGGAAGATTGTTGTTTTTCGCAATATTTTTTGAAATTTGGGCTCTTTTACTAACATTAACACTTGCGCTGAGGCATCTTTTATGCTCATTTCCTGTTTTCAATGATTTATTCTGGGTTTTATTTTGTTTATTTGATGAAAATGAACAACAATACACGCCATGGAAACATTTTTGTTTGATTTGTGTCGAGTGAGAATTTCACCTAGAACCCAAAGGGGGGGGTATTGGCACTTTTCATGGAAAAATGTGAAAAATTTAAATTTCTAAAAATGAAATAAATGCCTTCTATACACCTCTAACATTCACTCTATAATGGAAGATTGTTGTTTTTCGCAATATTTTTTGAAATTTGGGCTCTTTTACTAACATTACCACTTTCGCTGAGGCATCTTTTTTGATCATTTCTTGTCTTTAATGATTTATTCTGGGTTTTTAGTTTGTTTATTTGATGAAAATGACCAACAATACACACCATGGAAACATTTTTGTTTGTTTTGTGTCGAGGGAGAATTTCACCTAGAACCCAAAGGGGGGGTATTGGCACTTTTCATGGAAAAATGTGAAAAATTAAAATTTCTAAAAATGAAATAAATGCCTTCTATACACCTCAAACATTCACTCTATAATGGAAGATTGTTGTTTTTCGCAATATTTTTAGAAATTTGGGCTCTTTTACTAACATTAACATATGCGCTGAGGCATCTATTATTCTCATTTCTTGTCTTTAATGATATATTTTGGGTTTTATTTTGTTTATTTGATGAAAATGAACAACAAGACACACCATGGAAACATTTTTTTTGATTTGTGTCGCGTGTGATTTTCGTGTAGAACCCAAAGGGGGGGGTATTGGCACTTTTCATGGAACAATGTGAAAAATTAAAATTTCTAAAAATGAAATAAATGCCTTCTATACACCTCAAACATTCACTCTATAATGGAAGATTGTTGTTTTTCGCAATATTTTTAGAAATTTGGGCTCTTTTACTAACATTAACACTTGCGCTGAGGTATCTTTTATGCTCATTTCTTGTCTTTAATGATTTTTTCTGGGTTTTATTTTGTTTATTTGATGAAAATGAACAACAATACACACCATGGAAACATTTTTGTTTGATTTGTGTCGAGTGAGAATTTCACCTAGAACCCAAAGGGGGGGGTATTGGCACTTTTCATGGAAAAATGTGAAAAATTAAAATTTCTAAAAATGAAATAAATGCCTTCTATACACCTCAAACATTCACTCTATAATGGAAGATTGCTGTTTTTCGCAATATTTGAGAATTTTGGGCTCTTTTACTAATATTAACACTTGCGCTGAGGCATCTTTTATGCTCATTTCCTGTCTTTAATGATAATTTCTGGGTTTTATTTTGTTTATTTGATGAAAATGAACAACAGTACACACCATGGAAACATTTTTGTTTGATTTGTGTCGAGTGAGAATTTCACCTAGAACCCAAAGGGGGGGGTATTGGCACTTTTCATGGAAAAATGTGAAAAATTAAAATTTCTAAAAATGAAATAAATGCCTTCTATACACCTCAAACATTCACTCTATAATGGAAGATTGTTGTTTTTCGCAGTATTTTTTTAAAATTTTGGCTGTTTTTCTAACATTAACACTTGTGCTGAGGCATCTTTTATGCTCATTTCTTGTCTTTAATGATTTATTCTGGGTTTTATTTTGTTTATTTGATGAAATTGAACAACAATACACACCATGGAAACATTTTTGTTAGATTTATGTCGAGTGAGATTTTCACCTAGAACCCAAAGGGAGGGGTATTGGCACTTTTCATGGAAAAATGTGAAAAATTAAAATTTCTAAAAATGAAATAAATGCCTTCTATACACCTCAAACATTCACTCTATAATGGAAGATTGTTGTTTTCCGCAATATTTTGAGAAATTTGGGCTCTTTTACTAACATTAACACTTGCGCTGAGGCATCTTTTATGCTCATTTCTTGTCTTTAATGATTTATTCTAGGTTTTATTTAGTTTATTTGATGGAAATGAACAATAATACACACCATGGAACATTTTTGTTTGATTTGTGTCTAGTGAGAATTTTACCTAGAACCCAAGGGGGGGGTATTGGCACTTTTCATGGAAAAATGTGAAAAATTAAAATTTCTAAAAATGAAATAAATGCCTTCTATACACCTCAAACATTCACTCTATAATGGAAGATTGTTGTTTTTCGCAATATTTTTAGAAATTTGGGCTCTTTTACTAACATTAACACTTGCGCTGAGGCATCTTTTATGCTCATTTCTTGTCTTTAATGATTTATTCTGGGTTTTATTTTGTTTATTTGATGGAAATGAACAACAATACACTCCATGGATACATTTTTGTTTGATTTGTGTCGAGTGAGAATTTCACCTAGAACCCAAGGGGGGGGTATTGGCACTTTTCATGGAAAAATGTGAAAAATTAAAATTTCTGAAAATGAAATAAATGCCTTCTATACACCTCAAACATTCACTTTATAATGGAAGATTGTTGTTTTTCGCAATATTTTTAGAAATATGGGCTCTTTTTCTAAAATTAACACCTGCGCTGAGGCATCTTTTATGCTCATTTCTTGTCTTTAATGATATATTCTGGGTTTTATTTTGTTTATTTGATGAAATTGAACAACAATACACACCATGGAAACATTTTTGTTTGATTTGTGTCGAGTGAGATTTTCACCTAGAACCCAAAGGGAGGGGTATTGGCACTTTTCATGGAAAAATGTGAAAAATTAAAATTTCTAAAAATGAAATAAATGCCTTCTATACACCTCAAACATTCACTCTATAATGGAAGATTGTTGTTTTTCGCAATATTTTTAGAAGTTTGGGCTCTTTTACTAACGTTAACACTTGCGCTGAGGCATCTTTTATGCTCATTTCCTGTCTTTAATGATTATTTCTGGGTTTTATTTTGTTTATTTGATGAAAAAGGACAACAGTACACACCATGGAAACATTTTTGTTTGATTTGTGTCGAGTGAGAATTTCACCTAGAACCCAAAGGGGGGGTATTGGCACTTTTCATGGAAAAATGTGAAAAATTAAAATTTCTAAAAATGAAATAAATGCCTTCTATACACCTCAAACATTCACTCTATAATGGAAGATTGTTGTTTTTCGCAGTATTTTTTTAAAATTTTGGCTCTTTTACTAACATTAACACTTGCGCTGAGGCATCTTTTATGCTCATTTCTTGTCTTTAATGATTTATTCTGGGTTTTATTTTGGTTATTTGATGAAAATGAACAACAATACACACCATGGAAACATTTTTGTTTGATATGTGTCGACTGAGAATTTCACCTAGAACCCAAAGGGCACTTTTCGTGGAAAAATGTGAAAAATTAAAATTTCTAAAAATGAAATAAATGCCTTCTATACACCTCAAATATTCACTCTATAATGGAAGATTGTTGTTTTTCGCAATATTTTTAGAAGTTTGGGCTCTTTTACTAATATTAACACTTGCGCTGAGGCATCTTTTATGCTCATTTCTTGTCTTTTATGATTATTTCATGGTTTTATTTTGTTTATTTGATGAAAATGAACAACAGTACACACCATGGAAACATTTTTGTTTGATTTGTGTCGAGTGAGATTTTCACCTAGAACCCAAAGGGAGGGGTATTGGCACTTTTCATGGAAAAATGTGAAAAATTAAAATTTCTAAAAATGAAATAAATGCCTTCTATACACCTCAAACATTCACTCTATAATGGAAGATTGTTGTTTTTCGCAATATTTTTGGAAATTTGGGCTCTTTTAGTAACATTAACACTTGCGCTGAAGCATCTTTTATGCTCATTTCTTGTCTTTCAGGATTAATTCTGGGTTTTATTTTGTTTATTTGATGAAAATGAACAACAATACACACCATGGAAACATTTTTGTTTGATTTGTGTCGAGTGAGATTTTCTTCTAGAACCCAAAGGGAGGGGTATTGGCACTTTTCATGGAAAAATGTGAAAAATTAAAATTTCTAAAAATGAAATAAATGCCTTCTATACACCTCAAACATTCACTCTATAATGGAAGATTGTTGTTTTCCGCAATATTTTGAGAAATTTGGGCTCTTTTACTAACATTAACACTTGCGCTGAGGCATCTTTTATGCTCATTTCTTGTCTTTAATGATTTATTCTGGGTTTTATTTTGTTTACTTGATGGAAATGAACAAGAATACACACCATGGAAACATTTTTGTTTGATTTGTCTAGTGAGAATTTCACCTAGAACCCAAGGGGGGGGTTTTGGCACTTTTCATGGAAAAATGTGAAAAATTAAAATTTCTAAAAATGAAATAAATGCCTTCTATACACCTCAAACATTCACTCTATAATGGAAGATTGTTGTTTTTCGCAATATTTTTTGAAATTTGGGCTCTTTTACTAACATTAACACTTGCGCTGAGGCATCTTTTATGCTCATTTCTTGTCTTTAATGATTTATTCTGGGTTTTATTTTGTTTATTTGATGGAAATGAACAACAATACACACCACGGAAACATTTTTGTTTGATTTGTGTCGAGTGAGAATTTCACCTAGAACCCAAGGGGGGGGTATTGGCACTTTTCATGGAAAAATGTGAAAAATTGAAATTTCTAAAAATGAAATAAATGCCTTCTATACACCTCAAACATTCACTCTATAATGGAAGATTGCTGTTTTTCGTAATATTTTGAGAATTTTGGGCTCTTTTACTAAAATTAACACTTGCGCTGAGGCATCTTTTATGCTCATTTCTTGTCTTTAATGATATATTCTGGGTTTTATTTTGTTTATTTGATGAAATTGAACAACAATACACACCATGGAAACATTTTTGTTTGATTTGTGTCGAGTGAGATTTTCACCTAGAACCCAAAGGGAGGGGTATTGGCACTTTTCATGGAAAAATGTGAAAAATTAAAATTTCTAAAAATGAAATAAATGCCTTCTATACACCTCAAACATTCACTCTAAAATGGAAGATTGTTGTTTTTCGCAGTATTTTTTTAAAATTTTGGCTGTTTTTCTAACATTAACACTTGTGCTGAGGCATCTTTTATGCTCATTTCTTGTCTTTAATGATTTATTCTGGGTTTTATTTTGTTTATTTGATGAAATTGAACAACAATACACACCATGGAAACATTTTTGTTAGATTTATGTCGAGTGAGATTTTCACCTAGAACCCAAAGGGAGGGGTATTGGCACTTTTCATGGAAAAATGTGAAAAATTAAAATTTCTAAAAATGAAATAAATGCCTTCTATACACCTCAAACATTCACTCTATAATGGAAGATTGTTGTTTTCCGCAATATTTTGAGAAATTTGGGCTCTTTTACTAACATTAACACTTGCGCTGAGGCATCTTTTATGCTCATTTCTTGTCTTTAATGATTTATTCTAGGTTTTATTTAGTTTATTTGATGGAAATGAACAATAATACACACCATGGAACATTTTTGTTTGATTTGTGTCTAGTGAGAATTTTACCTAGAACCCAAGGGGGGGGTATTGGCACTTTTCATGGAAAAATGTGAAAAATTAAAATTTCTAAAAATGAAATAAATGCCTTCTATACACCTCAAACATTCACTCTATAATGGAAGATTGTTGTTTTTCGCAATATTTTTAGAAATTTGGGCTCTTTTACTAACATTAACACTTGCGCTGAGGCATCTTTTATGCTCATTTCTTGTCTTTAATGATTTATTCTGGGTTTTATTTTGTTTATTTGATGGAAATGAACAACAATACACTCCATGGATACATTTTTGTTTGATTTGTGTCGAGTGAGAATTTCACCTAGAACCCAAGGGGGGGGTATTGGCACTTTTCATGGAAAAATGTGAAAAATTAAAATTTCTGAAAATGAAATAAATGCCTTCTATACACCTCAAACATTCACTTTATAATGGAAGATTGTTGTTTTTCGCAATATTTTTAGAAATATGGGCTCTTTTTCTAAAATTAACACTTGCGCTGAGGCATCTTTTATGCTTATTTCTTGTCTTTAATGATATATTCTGGGTTTTATTTTGTTTATTTGATGAAATTGAACAACAATACACACCATGGAAACATTTTTGTTTGATTTGTGTCGAGTGAGATTTTCACCTAGAACCCAAAGGGAGGGGTATTGGCACTTTTCATGGAAAAATGTGAAAAATTAAAATTTCTAAAAATGAAATAAATGCCTTCTATACACCTCAAACATTCACTCTATAATGGAAGATTGTTGTTTTTCGCAATATTTTTAGAAGTTTGGGCACTTTTACTAACGTTAACACTTGCGCTGAGGCATCTTTTATGCTCATTTCCTGTCTTTAATGATTATTTCTGGGTTTTATTTTGTTTATTTGATGAAAAAGGACAACAGTACACACCATGGAAACATTTTTGTTTGATTTGTGTCGAGTGAGAATTTCACCTAGAACCCAAAGGGGGGGTATTGGCACTTTTCATGGAAAAATGTGAAAAATTAAAATTTCTAAAAATGAAATAAATGCCTTCTATACACCTCAAACATTCACTCTATAATGGAAGATTGTTGTTTTTCGCAGTATTTTTTTAAAATTTTGGCTCTTTAACTAAAATTAACACTTGCGCTGAGGCATCTTTTATGCTCATTTCTTGTCTTTAATGATTATTTCATGGTTTTATTTTGTTTATTTGATGAAAATGAACAACAGTACACACCATGGAAACATTTTTGTTTGATTTGTGTCGAGAGAGATTTTCACCTAGAACCCAAAGGGAGGGGTATTGGCACTTTTCATGGAAAAATGTGAAAAATTAAAATTTCTAAAAATGAAATAAATGCCTTCTATACACCTCAAACATTCACTCTATAATGGAAGATTGTTGTTTTTCGCAATATTTTTGGAAATTTGGGCTCTTTTAGTAACATTAACACTTGCGCTGAAGCATCTTTTATGCTCATTTCTTGTCTTTCAGGATTAATTCTAGGTTTTATTTTGTTTATTTGATGAAAATGAACAACAATACACACCATGGAAACATTTTTGTTTGATTTAAGTCAAGTGAGATTTTCTTCTAGAACCCAAAGGGGGGGTATTGGCACTTTTCATGGAAAAATGTGAAAAATTAAAATTTCTAAAAATGAAATAAATGCCTTCTATACACCTCAAACATTCACTCTATAATGGAAGATTGTTGTTTTCCGCAATATTTTGAGAAATTTGGGCTCTTTTACTAACATTAACACTTGCGCTGAGGCATCTTTTATGCTCATTTCTTGTCTTTAATGATTTATTCTGGGTTTTATTTTGTTTACTTGATGGAAATGAACAAGAATACACACCATGGAAACATTTTTGTTTGATTTGTCTAGTGAGAATTTCACCTAGAACCCAAGGGGGGGGTATTGGCACTTTTCATGGAAAAATGTGAAAAATTAAAATTTCTAAAAATGAAATAAATGCCTTCTATACACCTCAAACATTCACTCTATAATGGAAGATTGTTGTTTTTCGCAATATTTTTTGAAATTTGGGCTCTTTTACTAACATTAACACTTGCGCTGAGGCATCTTTTATGCTCATTTCTTGTCTTTAATGATTTATTCTGGGTTTTATTTTGTTTATTTGATGGAAATGAACAACAATACACACCACGGAAACATTTTTGTTTGATTTGTGTCGAGTGAGAATTTCACCTAGAACCCAAACGGGGGAGTATTGGCACTTTTCATGGAAAAATGTGGAAAATTAAAATTTCTAAAAATGAAATAAATGCCTTCTATACACCTCAAACATTCACTCTATAATGGAAGATTGTTGTTTTTCGCAGTATTTTTTTAAAATTTTGGCTCTTTTACTAACATTAACACTTGCGCTGAGGCATCTTTTATGCTCATTTCTTGTCTTTAATGATTTATTCTGGGTTTTATTTTGTTTATTTGATGAAAATGAACAACAATACACACCATGGAGACATTTTTGTTTGATATGTGTCGACTGAGAATTTTCCTAGAACCCAAAGGGCACTTTTCATGGAAAAATGTGAAAAATTAAAATTTCTAAAAATGAAATAAATGCCTTCTATACACCTCAAACATTCACTCTATAATCGAAGATTGTTGTTTTTCGCAATATTTTTGGAAAAATGGGCCTTTTTGGTAACATTAACACTTGCGCTGAAGCATCTTTTATGCTCATTTCTTGTCTTTCAGGATTAATTCTGGGTTTTATTTTGTTTATTTGATTAAAAATGAACAACAATACACACCATGGAAACATTTTTGTTTGATTTAAGTCAAGTGAGATTTTCACCTAGAACCCAAAGGGGGGGTATTGGCACTTTTCATGGAAAAATGTGAAAAATTAAATTTTCTAAAAATGACATAAATGCCTTCTAAACACCTCAAACATTCACTCTAAAACAGAAGATTGTTGTTTTTCGCAATATTTTTAGAAATTTCGGCTCTTTTAGTAACATTAACACTTGCGCTGAAGCATCTTTTATGCTCATTTCTTGTCTTTCAGGTTTAACTCTGGGTTTGTGTTTATTTATTTGATGAAAATGAACAACAATACGCACCATGGAAACATTTTTGTTTGATTTGTGTCGAGTGAGATTTTCATGTAGAACCCAAAGGGGGGGTATTGGCACTTTTCATTAAAAAATGTGAAAAATTAACATTTCTAAAAATGAAATAAATGCCTTGTATACACCTCAAACATTCACTCTATAATGGAAGATTGTTGTTTTTCGCAATATTTTTTGAAATTTGGGCACTTTTACTAACATTAACCCTTGCGCTGAGGCATCTTTTATGCTCATTTCTTGTCTTTCAGGATTAATTCTGGGTTTTATTTTGTTTATTTGATAAAAATGAACAACAATACACACCATGGAAACATTTTTGTTTGATTTGTGCCGAGTGAGAATTCCACCAAGAACCCAAAGGGGGGGGTATTGGCACTTTTCATGGAAAAATGTGAAAAATTAAAATTTCTAAAAATGAAAAAAATGCCTTCTATACACCTCAAACATTCACTCTATAATGGAAGATTGTTGTTTTTCGCAATATTTTTTGAAATTTGGGCTCTTTTACTAACATTAACACTTGCGCTGAGGCATCTTTTATGCTACATTTCCTGTTTTCAATGATTTATTCTGGGTTTTATTTTGTTTATTTGATGAAAATGAACAACAATACACGCCATGGAAACATTTTTGTTTGATTTGTGTCGAGTGAGAATTTCACCTAGAACCCAAAGGGGGGGGTATTGGCACTTTTCATGGAAAAATGTGAAAAATTTAAATTTCTAAAAATGAAATAAATGCTTTCTATACACCTCTAACATTCACTCTATAATGGAAGATTGTTGTTTTTCGCAATATTTTTTGAAATTTGGGCTCTTTTACTAACATTACCACTTTCGCTGAGGCATCTTTTTTGATCATTTCTTGTCTTTAATGATTTATTCTGGGTTTTTAGTTTGTTTATTTGATGAAAATGACCAACAATACACACCATGGAAACATTTTTGTTTGTTTTGTGTCGAGTGAGAATTTCACCTAGAACCCAAAGGGGGGGTATTGGCACTTTTCATGGAAAAATGTGAAAAATTAAAATTTCTAAAAATGAAATAAATGCCTTCTATACACCTCAAACATTCACTCTATAATGGAAGATTGTTGTTTTTCGCAATATTTTTAGAAATTTGGGCTCTTTTACTAACATTAACACATGCGCTGAGGCATCTTTTATGCTCATTTCTTGTCTTAAATGATATATTCTGGGTTTTATTTTGTTTATTTGATGAAAATGAACAACAAGACACACCATGGAAACATTTTTGTTTGATTTGTGTCGAGTGTGATTTTCGTGTAGAACCCAAAGGGGGGGGTATTGGCACTTTTCATGGAAAAATGTGAAAAATTAAAATTTCTAAAAATGAAATAAATGCCTTCTATACACCTCAAACATTCACTCTATAATGGAAGATTGTTGTTTTTCGCAATATTTTTAGAAATTTGGGCTCTTTTACTAACATTAACACTTGCGCTGAGGTATCTTTTATGCTCATTTCTTGTCTTTAATGATTTATTCTGGGTTTTATTTTGTTTATTTGATGAAAATGAACAACAATACACACCACGGAAAAATTTTTGTTTGATTTGTGTCTAGTGAGAATTTCACCTAGAACCCAAACGGGGGGGTATTGGCACTTTTCATGGAAAAATGTGAAAAATTAAAATTTCTAAAAATGAAATAAATGCCTTCTATACACCTCAAACATTTACTCTTTAATGGAAGATTGTTGTTTTTCGCAATATTTTTTGAAATTTGGGCTCTTTTACTAACATTAACACTTGCGCTGAGGCATCTTTTATGCTCATTTCTTGTCTTCAATGATTAACTCTGGGTTTTATTTTTTTTATTTGATGAATATGAACAACAATACAAACCATGGAAACATTATTGTTTGAATTGTGTTGAGTGAGAATTTCAGCTAGAACCCAAAGGGGGGGTATTGGCACTTTTCATGAAAAAATGTGAAAAAATAAATTTCTAAAAATGAAATAAATGCCTTCTATACACCTCAAACATTTACTCTATAATGGAAGATTGTTGTTTTTCGCAATATTTTTAGAAATTTGTGCTCTTTTACTAACATTAACACTTGCGCTGAGGCATCTTTAATGCTCATTTCTTGTCTTTAATGATTTATTCTGGGTTTTATTTTGTTTATTTGATGAAATTGAACAACAATACACACCATGGAAACATTTTTGTTTGATTTGTGTCGAGTGAGATTTTCACCTAGAACCCAAAGGGAGGGGTATTGGCACTTTTCATGGAAAAATGTGAAAAATTAAAATTTCTAAAAATGAAATAAATGCCTTCTATACACCTCAAACATTCACTCTATAATGGAAGATTGTTGTTTTTCGCAATATTTTTAGAAGTTTGGGCTCTTTTCCTAACGTTAACACTTGCGCTGAGGCATCTTTTATGCTCATTTCCTGTCTTTAATGATTATTTCTGGGTTTTATTTTGTTTATTTGATGAAAAAGGACAACAGTACACACCATGGAAACATTTTTGTTTGATTTGTGTCGAGTGAGAATTTCACCTAGAACCCAAAGGGGGGGTATTGGCACTTTTCATGGAAAAATGTGAAAAATTAAAATTTCTAAAAATGAAATAAATGCCTTCTATACACCTCAAACATTCACTCTATAATGGAAGATTGTTGTTTTTCGCAGTATTTTTTTAAAATTTTGGCTCTTTTACTAACATTAACACTTGCGCTGAGGCATCTTTTATGCTCATTTCTTGTCTTTAATGATTAATTCTGGGTTTTATTTTGGTTATTTGATGAAAATGAACAACAATACACACCATGGAAACATTTTTGTTTGAAATGTGTCGACTGAGAATTTCACCTAGAACCCAAAGGGCACTTTTCGTGGAAAAATGTGAAAAATTAAAATTTCTAAAAATGAAATAAATGCCTTCTATACACCTCAAACATTCACTCTATAATGGAAGATTGTTGTTTTTCGCAATATTTTTTGAAATTTGGGCTCTTTTACTAATATTAACACTTGCGCTGAGGCATCTTTTATGCTCATTTCTTGTCTTTTTTGATTATTTCATGGTTTTATTTTGTTTATTTGATGAAAATGAACAACAGTACACACCATGGAAACATTTTTGTTTGATTTGTGTCGAGTGAGATTTTCACCTAGAACCCAAAGGGAGGGGTATTGGCACTTTTCATGGAAAAATGTGAAAAATTAAAATTTCTAAAAATGAAATAAATGCCTTCTATACACCTCAAACATTCACTCTATAATGGAAGATTGTTGTTTTTCGCAATATTTTTGGAAATTTGGGCTCTTTTAGTAACATTAACACTTGCGCTGAAGCATCTTTTATGTTCATTTCTTGTCTTTCAGGATTAATTCTGGGTTTTATTTTGTTTATTTGATGAAAATGAACAACAATACACACCATGGAAACATTTTTGTTTGATTTAAGTCAAGTGAGATTTTCTTCTAGAACCCAAAGGGGGGGGTATTGGCACTTTTCATGGAAAAATGTGAAAAATTAAATTTTCTAAAAATGACATAAATGCCTTCTAAACACCTCAAACATTCACTCTAAAACAGAAGATTGTTGTTTTTCGCAATATTTTTAGAAATTTCGGCTCTTTTAGTAACATTAACACTAGCGCTGAAGCATCTTTTATGCTCATTTCTTGTCTTTCAGGTTTAACTCTGGGTTTGTTTTTGTTTATTTGATGAAAATGAACAACAATACGCACCATGGAAACATTTTTGTTTGATTTGTGTCGAGGGTGATTTTCATGTAGAACCCAAAGGGGGGGTATTGGCACTTTTCATGGAAAAATGTGAAAAATTAAAATTTCTAAAAATGAAATAAATGCCTTCTATACACCTCAAACATTCACTCTATAATGGAAGATTGTTGTTTTTCGCAATATTTTTTGAAATTTGGGCACTTTTACTAACATTAACCCTTGCGCTGAGGCATCTTTTATGCTCATTTCTTGTCTTTAATGATTTATTCTGGGTTTTATTTTGTTTATTTGATAAAAATGAACAACAATACACACCATGGAAACATTTTTATTTGATTTGTGCCGAGTGAGAATTTCACCAAGAACCCAAAGGGGGGGGTATTGGCACTTTTCATGGAAAAATGTGAAAAATTAAAATTTCTAAAAATGAAATAAATGCCTTCTATACACCTCAAACGTTCACTCTATAATGGAAGATTGTTGTTTTTCGCAATATTTTTTGAAATTTGGGCTCTTTTACTAACATTAAGACTTTCGCTTAGGCATCTTTTATGCTCATTTCCTGTCTTTAATGATTAACTCTGGGTTTTATTTTGTTTATTTAAAGAAAATGAACAACAATACACACCATGGAAACATTTTTGTTTGTTTTGTGTCGAGTGAGAATTTCACCTAGAACCCAAAGGGGGGGGTAATGGCACTTTTCATGGAAAAATGTGAAAAATTAAAATTTCTAAAAATGAAATAAATGCCTTCTATACACCTCAAACATTTACTCTATAATGGAAGATTGTTGTTTTTCGCAATATTTTTTGAAATTTGGGCTCTTTTACTAACATAAACACTTGCGCAGAGGCATCTTTTAAGCTCATTTCTTGTCTTTAATGATTTATTCTGGGTTTTATTTTTTTTATTTAAAGAAAATGAACAACAATACACACCATGGAAACATTTTTGTTTGATTTGTGTCGAGTGAGAATTTCACCTAGAACCCAAAGGGGGGGGCATTGGCACTTTTCATGGAAAAATGTGAAAAATTAACATTTCTAAAAATGAAATAAATGCCTTCTATACACCTCAAACATTCACTCTATAATGGAAGATTGTTGTTTTTCGCAATATTTTGAGAAATTTGGGCTCTTTTACTAACATTAACACTTGCGATGAGGCATCTTTTATGCTCATTTCTTGTCTTTAATGATTTATTCTGGGTTTTATTTTTTTTATTTGATGGAAATGAACAACAATACACACCATGGAAACATTTTTGTTTGATTTGTGTCGAGTGAGATTTTCACCTAGAACCCAAAGGGAGGGGTATTGGCACTTTTCATGGAAAAATGTGAAAAATTTAAATTTCTAAATATGAAATAAATGCCTTCTATAAACCTCAAACATTCACTCTATAATGGAAGATTGTTGTTTTTCGCAATATTTTGAGAAATTGTGGCTCTTTTACTAACATTAACACTTGCGCTGAGGCATCTTTTATGCTAATTTCTTGTCTTTAATGATTTATTCTGGGTTTTATTTTGTTTATTTGATGATATTGAACAACAATACACACCATGGAATCATTTTTGTTAGATTTATGTCGAGTGAGATTTTCACTTAGAACCCAAAGGGCACTTTTCATGGAAAAATGTGAAAAATTAAAATTTCTAAAAATGAAATAAATGCCTTCTATACACCTCAAACATTCACTCTATAATGGAAGATTGTTGTTTTTCGCAATATTTTTGGAAATTTGGGCTCTTTTAGTAACATTAACACTTGCGCTGAAGCATCTTTTATGCTCATTTCTTGTCTTTCAGGATTAATTCTGGGTTTTATTTTGTTTATTTGATGAAAATGAACAACAATACACACCATGGAAACATTTTTGTTTGATTTAAGTCAAGTGAGATTTTCTTCTAGAACCCAAAGGGGGGGGTATTGGCACTTTTCATGGAAAAATGTGAAAAATTAAATTTTCTAAAAATGACATAAATGCCTTCTAAACACCTCAAACATTCACTCTATAATGGAAGATTGTTGTTTTTCGCAATATTTTGAGAAATTTGGGCTCTTTTACTAACATTAACACTTGCGCTGAGGCATCTTTTAAGCTCATTTCTTGTCTTTAATGATTTATTCTGGGTTTTATTTTGTTTATTTGATGAAAATGAACAACAATACGCACCATGGAAACATTTTTGTTTGATTTGTGTCGAGGGTGATTTTCATGTAGAACCCAAAGGGGGGGTATTGGCACTTTTCATGGAAAAATGTGAAAAATTAAAATTTCTAAAAATGAAATAAATGCCTTGTATACACCTCAAACATTCACTCTATAATGGAAGATTGTTGTTTTTCGCAATATTTTTTGAAATTTGGGCACTTTTACTAACATTAACCCTTGCGCTGAGGCATCTTTTATGCTCATTTCTTGTCTTTAATGATTTATTCTGGGTTTTATTTTGTTTATTTGATGAAAAAGGACAACAGTACACACCATGGAAACATTTTTGTTTGATTTGTGTCGAGTGAGAATTTCACCTAGAACCCAAAGGGGGGGTATTGGCACTTTTCATGGAAAAATGTGAAAAATTAAAATTTCTAAAAATGAAATAAATGCCTTCTATACACCTCAAACATTCACTCTATAATGGAAGATTGTTGTTTTTCGCAGTATTTTTTTAAAATTTTGGCTCTTTTACTAACATTAACACTTGCGCTGAGGCATCTTTTATGCTCATTTCTTGTCTTTAATGATTTATTCTGGGTTTTATTTTGGTTATTTGATGAAAATGAACAACAATACACACCATGGAAACATTTTTGTTTGATATGTGTCGACTGAGAATTTCACCTAGAACCCAAAGGGCACTTTTCATGGAAAAATGTGAAAAATTAAAATTTCTAAAAATAAAATAAATGCCTTCTATACACCTCAAACATTCACTCTATAATGGAAGATTGTTGTTTTTCGCAATATTTTTTGAAATTTGGGCTCTTTTACTAATATTAACACTTGCGCTGAGGCATCTTTTATTCTCATTTCTTGTCTTTTATGATTATTTCATGGTTTTATTTTGTTTATTTGATGAAAATGAACAACAGTACACACCATGGAAACATTTTTGTTTGATTTGTGTCGAGTGAGATTTTCACCTAGAACCCAAAGGGAGGGGTATTGGCACTTTTCATGGAAAAATGTGAAAAATTAAAATTTCTAAAAATGAAATAAATGCCTTCTATACACCTCAAACATTCACTCTATAATGGAAGATTGTTGTTTTTCGCAATATTTTTAGAAATTTGGGCTCTTTTACTAACATTAACACTTGCGCTGAGGCATCTTTTATGCTCATTTCTTGTCTTTAATGATTTATTCTGGGTTTTATTTTGTTTATTTGATGGAAATGAACAACAATACAAACCATGGAACATTTTTGTTTTTTTTTGTGTCTAGTGAGAATTTCACCTAGAACCCAAGGGGGGGGTATTGGCACTTTTCATGGAAAAATGTGAAAAATTAAAATTTCTAAAAATGAAATAAATGCCTTCTATACACCTCAAACATTCACTCTATAATGGAAGATTGTTGTTTTTCGCAATATTTTTAGAAATTTGGGCTCTTTTACTAACATTAAGACTTGCGCTGAGGCATCTTTTATGCTCATTTCTTGTCTTTAATGATTTATTCTGGGTTTTATTTTGTTTATTTGATGGAAATGAACAACAATACACTCCATGGAAACATTTTTGTTTGATTTATGTCGAGTGAGATTTTCACCTAGAACCCAAAGGGCACTTTTCATGGAAAAATGTGAAAAATTAAAATTTCTAAAAATGAAATAAATGCCTTCTATACACCTCAAACATTCACTCTATAATGGAAGATTGTTGTTTTTCGCAATATTTTTGGAAATTTGGGCTCTTTTAGTAACATTAACACTTGCGCTGAAGCATCTTTTATGCTCATTTCTTGTCTTTCAGGATTAATTCTGGGTTTTATTTTGTTTATTTGATGAAAATGAACAACAATACACACCATGGAAACATTTTTGTTTGATTTAAGTCAAGTGAGATTTTCTTCTAGAACCCAAAGGGGGGGGTATTGGCACTTTTCATGGAAAAATGTGAAAAATTAAATTTTCTAAAAATGACATAAATGCCTTCTAAACACCTCAAACATTCACTCTAAAACAGAAGATTGTTGTTTTTCGCAATATTTTTAGAAATTTCGGCTCTTTTAGTAACATTAACACTTGCGCTGAAGCATCTTTTATGCTCATTTCTTGTCTTTCAGGTTTAACTCTGGGTTTGTTTTTGTTTATTTGATGAAAATGAACAACAATACGCACCATGGAAACATTTTTGTTTGATTTGTGTCGAGGGTGATTTTCATGTAGAACCCAAAGGGGGGGTATTGGCACTTTTCATGGAAAAATGTGAAAAATTAAAATTTCTAAAAATGAAATAAATGCCTTGTATACACCTCAAACATTCACTCTATAATGGAAGATTGTTGTTTTTCGCAATATTTTTTGAAATTTGGGCACTTTTACTAACATTAACCTTTGCGCTGAGGCATCTTTTATGCTCATTTCTTGTCTTTAATGATTTATTCTGGGTTTTATTTTGTTTATTTGATAAAAATGAACAACAATACACACCATGGAAACATTTTTGTTTGATTTGTGCCGAGTGAGAATTTCACCAAGAACCCAAAGGGGGGGGTATTGGCACTTTTCATGGAAAAATGTGAAAAATTAAAATTTCTAAAAATGAAATAAATGCCTTCTATACACCTCAAACATTCACTCTATAATGGAAGATTGTTGTTTTTCGCAATATTTTTTGAAATTTGGGCTCTTTTACTAACATTAACATTTGCGCTGAGGCATCTTTTAAACTCATTTCTTGTCTTTAATGATTTATTCTGGGTTTTATTTTGTTTATTTGATGAAAATGAACAACAATACACACCATGAAAACATTTTTGTTTGATTAGTACGAGTGAGATTTTCACCTAGAACCCAAAGGGGGGGGTATTGGCACTTTTCATGGAAAAAGTGAAAAATTAAAATTTCTAAAAATGAAATAAATGCCTTCTATACACCTCAAACATTCACTCTATAATGGAAGATTGTTGTTTTTCGCAATATTTTTTGAAATTTGGGCTCTTTTACTAACATTAACACTTGCGCTGAGGCATCTTTTATGCTCATTTCTTGTCTTTAATGATTAACTCTCGGTTTTATTTTGTTTATTTAATGAAAATGAACAACAATACACACCATGGAAACATTGTTGTTTGTTTTGTGTCAAGTGAGAATTTCACCTAGAACCCAAAGGGGGGGGTATTGGCACTTTTCATGGAAAAATGTGAAAAATTAAAATTTCTAAATATGAAATAAATGCCTTCTATAAACCTCAAACATTCACTCTATAATGGAAGATTGTTGTTTTTCGCAATATTTTGAGAAATTGTGGCTCTTTTACTAACATTAACACTTGCGCTGAGGCATCTTTTATGCTAATTTCTTGTCTTTAATGATTTATTCTGGGTTTTATTTTGTTTATTTGATGATATTGAACAACAATACACACCATGGAAACATTTTTGTTAGATTTATGTCGAGTGAGATTTTCACTTAGAACCCAAAGGGCACTTTTCATGGAAAAATGTGAAAAATTAAAATTTCTAAAAATGAAATAAATGCCTTCTATACACCTCAAACATTCACTCTATAAAGGAAGATTGTTGTTTTTCGCAATATTTTTAGAAATTTCGGCTCTTTTAGTAACATTAACACTTGCGCTGAAGCATCTTTTATGCTCATTTCTTGTCTTTCAGGTTTAACTCTGGGTTTGTTTTTGTTTATTTGATGAAAATGAACAACAATACGCACCATGGAAACATTTTTGTTTGATTTGTGTCGAGGGTGATTTTCATGTAGAACCCAAAGGGGGGGTATTGGCACTTTTCATGGAAAAATGTGAAAAATTAAAATTTCTAAAAATGAAATAAATGCCTTGTATACACCTCAAACATTCACTCTATAATGGAAGATTGTTGTTTTTCGCAATATTTTTTGAAATTTGGGCACTTTTACTAACATTAACCCTTGCGCTGAGGCATCTTTTATGCTCATTTCTTGTCTTTAATGATTTATTCTGGGTTTTATTTTGTTTATTTGATAAAAATGAACAACAATACACACCATGGAAACATTTTTGTTTGATTTGTGCCGAGTGAGAATTTCACCAAGAACCCATAGGGGGGGTATTGGCACTTTTCATGGAAAAATGTGAAAAATTAAAATTTCTAAAAATGAAATAAATGCCTTCTATACACCTCAAACATTCACTCTATAATGGAAGATTGTTGTTTTTCGCAATATTTTTTGAAATTTGGGCTCTTTTACTAACGTTACCACTTGCGCTGAGGCATCTTTTTTGATCATTTCTTGTCTTTAATGATTTATTCTGGGTTTTATTTTGTTTATTTGATGAAAATGACCAACAATACACACCATGGAAACATTTTTGTTTGTTTTGTGTCGAGTGAGAATTTCACCTAGAACCCAAGGGGGGGGTATTGGCACTTTTCATGGAAAAATGTGAAAAATTAAAATTTCTAAAAATGAAATAAATGCCTTCTATACACCTCAAACATTCACTCTATAATGGAAGATTGTTGTTTTTCGCAATATTTTTAGAAATTTGGGCTCTTTAACTAAAATTAACACTTGCGCTGAGGCATCTCTAATGCTCATTTCTTGTCTTTAATGATATATTCTGGGTTTTATTTTGTTTTTTTGATGAAAATGAACAACAAGACACACCATGGAAACATTTTTGTTTGATTTGTGTCGAGTGTGATTTTCGTGTAGAACTCAAAGGGGGGGGTATTGGCACTTTTCATGGAACAATGTGAAAAATTAAAATTTCTAAAAATGAAATAAATGCCTTCTATACACCTCAAACATTCACTCTATAATGGAAGATTGTTGTTTTTCGCAGTATTTTTGGAAATTTGGGCTCTTTTAGTAACATTAACACTTGCGCTGAAGCATCTTTTATGCTCATTTCTTGTCTTTCAGGATTAATTCTGGGTTTTATTTTGTTTTTTTGATGAAAATGAACAACAATACACACCATGGAAACATTTTTGTTTGGTTTAAGTCAAGTAAGATTTTCACCTAGAACCCAAAGGGGGGGTATTGGCACTTTTCATGGAAAAATGTGAAAAATTAAATTTTCTAAAAATGACATAAATGCCTTCTAAACACCTCAAACATTCACTCTAAAACAGAAGATTGTTGTTTTTCGCAATATTTTTAGAAATTTCGGCTCTTTTAGTAACATTAACACTTGCGCTGAAGCATCTTTTATGCTCATTTCTTGTCTTTCAGGTTTAACTCTGGGTTTGTTTTTATTTATTTGATGAAAATGAACAACAATACGCACCATGGAAACATTTTTGTTTGATTTGTGTCGAGTGAGATTTTCATGTAGAACCCAAAGGGGGGGTATTGGCACTTTTCATGGAAAAATGTGAAAAATTAAAATTTCTAAAAATGAAATAAATGCCTTGTATACACCTCAAACATTCAGTCTATAATGGAAGATTGTTGTTTTTCGCAATATTTTTTGAAATTTGGGCACTTTTACTAACATTAACACTTGCGCTGAGGCATCTTTTATGCTCATTTCTTGTCTTTAATGATTTATTCTGGGTTTTATTTTGTTTATTTGATAAAAATGAACAACAATACACACCATGGAAACATTTTTGTTTGATTTGTGCCGAGTGAGAATTCCACCAAGAACCCAAAGGGGCACTTTTCATGGAAAGGGGTATTGGCACTTTTCATGGAAAAATGTGAAAAATTAAAATTTCTAAAAATGAAATAAATGCCTTCTATACACCTCAAACATTCACTCTATAATGGAAGATTGTTGTTTTTCGCAATATTTTTTGAAATTTGGGCTCTTTTACTAACATTAACACTTGCGCTGAGGCATCTTTTATGCTCATTTCCTGTTTTCAATGATTTATTCTGGGTTTTATTTTGTTTATTTGATGAAAATGAACAACAATACACGCCATGGAAACATTTTTGTTTGATTTGTGTCGAGTGAGAATTTCACCTAGAACCCAAAGGGGGGGGTATTGGCACTTTTCATGGAAAAATGTGAAAAATTTAAATTTCTAAAAATGAAATAAATGCCTTCTATACACCTCTAACATTCACTCTATAATGGAAGATTGTTGTTTTTCGCAATATTTTTTGAAATTTGGGCTCTTTTACTAACATTACCACTTTCGCTGAGGCATGTTTTTTGATCATTTCTTGTCTTTAATGATTTATTCTGGGTTTTATTTTGTTTATTTGATGAAAATGACCAACAATACACACCATGGAAACATTTTTGTTTGTTTTGTGTCGAGTGAGAATTTCACCTAGAACCCAAAGGGGGGGTATTGGCACTTTTCATGGAAAAATGTGAAAAATTAAAATTTCTAAAAATGAAATAAATGCCTTCTATACACCTCAAACATTCACTCTATAATGGAAGATTGTTGTTTTTCGCAATATTTTTAGAAATTTGGGCTCTTTTACTAACATTAACACTTGCGCTGAGGTATCTTTTATGCTCATTTCTTGTCTTTAATGATTTATTCTGGGTTTTATTTTGTTTATTTGATGAAAATGAACAACAAGACACACCACGGAAACATTTTTGTTTGATTTGTGTCGAGTGTGATTTTCGTGTAGAACCCAAAGGGGGGGGTATTGGCACTTTTCATGGAAAAATGTGAAAAATTAAAATTTCTAAAAATGAAATAAATGCCTTCTATACACCTCAAGCATTCACTCTATAATGGAAGATTGCTGTTTTTCGCAATATTTGAGAATTTTGGGCTCTTTTACTAATATTAACACTTGCGCTGAGGCATCTTTTATGCTCATTTCTTGTCTTTCAGGTTTAACTCTGGGTTTGTTTTTGTTTATTTGATGAAAATGAACAACAATACGCACCATGGAAACATTTTTGTTTGATTTGTGTCGAGGGTGATTTTCATGTAGAACCCAAAGGGGGGGTATTGGCACTTTTCATGGAAAAATGTGAAAAATTAAAATTTCTAAAAATGAAATAAATGCC
>NW_027287068.1:0-135519 GCF_022747635.1 Hetaerina americana | reverse complement strand
TGCATGACCGGGCAAAATCAAAATTTTTCGTGCTTTCTTTCGTTTACACTGTGCACAGTGTAAACAAAAAAACATTCGCCTTGATCGAGATTCGAACATGGATCCCTCTATTTTTGGTCAATGCTTCAGTCTGTTAAGCTACTGAGGCGTTCTCCCTTTGTGTGAATTTTTAACTCTTCGGTAGCTTTATTGGCTAAAGCACTCGCCTGTTAAAACGAGCGATCCGGATTTGAATCCCCCGTTAAAGCAAACGTTTTATTACGCCGTACGCATTCTCGTATTTCCGCACACAATAAACGGTGACTCAGCTGAAGTTGATGTTTAGATTTTCCAGCCGTTTTTTTATTATTCACAAGAGCAATTGATGCATGACACAAAAAGTATTGAGGAAAGTTTAACATCGCGGAGCGTATCACATTTGAAGAGGGAAGAAAACTACAATTCGATGGTTCCAAACAAAAGCCTTGGTGAAGGAAGCATTCCATTTCCTAAGCATAACTACTGATCTGGAATAGGAGTCAAGCAATTTCTCCCGAAGAAACTAATTCCATCGGTCTCGTGCGCGAGATTGCATGCTCCAGGCCGCGAAAGTGAATGACGCAGGCAAGGCCAACCAAGGAAAAGGGAAAGTAAATGGTGATGAGGACTTGAAAAAATAAATAACAAAAACGATACATTTTGAGCGTAAGGTCAGAAAAGAGAATGATACGAGAGAATAACCCACGGCTTTTGCTTTTTCATTAATATATTTTCTCTCACTCTCTCAAAGGGTGAGAGAAAGTTGAGCAAAACTTTGCGAATCCCGAAACCTGTTAAATCATCGCAGCATCATGAATTAATGTAACTAAGTGCTGTTTGGTGATTCGCCAAGGAATTAAAGCCTGATGTAAATGGGATAGGAATTCGGTAATTTTCGGAAAAGATTGATAAATATTATCAATTTATTTCACTAATAATTAATTTAGCACTAATCTGAAAACAGCCTTACATTAAGAACTTTTACATCGGATTTACAGTAAAAGGACGAAAGGGCATTTAAATATTCCCAAGCTATTGGTAGAGAAACAACAATTTCTGGTTTAGCTTTGGGGAATTCCTTCATTATAAGGGTAAAAAGAAACTTTACACTTCCAAAATGAAGATTGGATATGTCACGGCCATGGTTTCGATGCTGCGTATCATCATCAGGTGATGAAGTTTCTTTTAATTGTAAAGTTTCTTTTTGCCCTCCTTAGGTGAAAGTCAATATCTGTACACGTAGGTGAGAATCGAATCCAGCAATTATCCAGTGAGGACGTTACTCTGCCGCCAATAGGATCGGCGACTAATTTAAACTAAGCAAAAATAAAATTAAAATTGTAATACATAAGCAAAAAATTTTACTGCATAAATAATGTTTATATGACTGTACTAAAAGTACCCGGCTAGAAGACTCGATTTTTTATCGTGGACGAACCAAATGGCCATTCCATAACCATTATTGCTTAGTTTGGACAATAATGACCTCATGCGTACTCGAAAAACAGCTAGAAATAAATGAAATACGTATCTATAACAAGCGTCTTCACACACGAATACATAAATAACGTTTTTTTTGCCCAAAATTTCAACTTTTTCCCCTTTTTTTTCACCTTTTTTATTGAATGTCCGCTAAACATTTTTGCTCTTTAAAATTGTGAGTGGCGTTATGGATATCTACATAGGCATTTTTCCTGCAAAGAGTGAGTGTAACCTATAAATGAGTATCGATTTCTTACACTCTTAGTATTTCTAATGTACCTACGAATGCTGAATAGGATTGAATAATGATGCGTGGAAATGCCCCAGTCTGGCAACACATTCAACATTGTACGAATTTGAATTTCTAACCTGGCGACCTTTACAGGTTTTCAGTTGACACAAACTCATTAGCTAACTCAAGCTTTTGATGACCATAAAGTAAACATCCACAAAATATATCAGTTTTTAGCGAAAAAAGATTATGCTTCGGTCCAGCAAATAATACGGAGAGTGCGAGATAATAAATGATTCAAACCGTGATTTTTGAGTGGTTGGTGGATGCCTTTCGTTCATAATATGCCGCCCTTTTTGAAGGCAAATAACGGTCGCGTGAACTAAAACAAAATCATTGAAGAAAGTGAAGAAATGTTCATATGAGGTGATATCGGTGCGCCTTTGCCAGTCATTTGTGGTGACAGGCACCAGAGTTGGTGTTTTTTTTTCATCCACTCCGCCTTTGGGATCGATAGCCGAGTTAACGGCATGACACGCGTGCCGGGTGGTTTTGCAGGGACGGCGACGTTGGCCGTGGGCACAAGGATGGTAAGGGGGGGGGAGGGAGGGAGGGAAGATCAACGTCGCACCACCAGCCTCCGCTTCCATCTCCGCGGATAATGGGTGTAAACTTCAAAACCCGTCGTATCTCGCGAGAGAGACAAGGTGATGACTGAGGCCGAGGGAGTTCAAAGGATTGCGAGTGTGTGTGTCAGCGGTCGCATCAGCCCGCCACTCGAAGCGCCGACCTCCGTAACGAGAGACAATCGCGCCACCGCCCGCATCTCTCGACAGCACACCATCTGCCGAAGGCCGCACTCCTACGCGTGTGTACCTATGCGACGCACAACACGAATGCTCTCTCGTGTTGAGGCACGCGCTGAGCTGCCGAACGTTATTCGAAAGATGCGAACGATTAAGCGGGCAAATTTGCGAATCGTCACTGGAGTACCCGCCGAAACGTCACTTCCTCGCGACTCCAACAAGATTTGATTAAAGCCAGAACAGGTCGACACCGTGGGAAAATGGGGTAGCCTCGCACCCTGTCTGCTAAGCCAAGGACCTCGGGATCGAATCTCACGCCAGGCAGTTTTTCATGAGCTAATGGATCATATGCTTTTAGTTCTCCTTATTTTATATTCTCTAATGATGTGAGTCCTTAATTGATAGTTTTCGTCTTATTGTGAATACGTTAGAGTACTGGTTAATGAAGAGTTTTCGGTTGGACAAGCAAACTAATCATCGCTCATTCTAAGCTTCTCCTTAAACAAGGCAAAACCCTACATACCAATGATAGCCCTTGCTCAATGTATCACCTCCTCTTCAATTCCACTTCCTCTCTCCCTTCATTTCGTCCATCATGACCATTTTCTTCCTTCCCCTCTCTCGCTCGCTTAACCTTCTCACTTTTATTTGCTATGGTAAAGTCTAATGCTTGGTAAAACCGAAATGTTTTGTAAGACAGCAGAAACTAACGCTGAGGCAATAGGTAATTCACATCATAACACGTCTACATTTTGGCGAAAGTTTCCGGGTACTTCATCGAGAATAAATGCCAGCGAAAAGTTAGAGTGAACATGTCAAGTCAATCTCGAGGTTAAATACGCCAATTTAAAGCCGTCAGATAGTCTAAAATCAATTTTATTGATTTCTAACTTTTTGCCTAAAATGCTATTACTCCCGAATAGCAGAATTTTAAACTTCATGCAAATAGCGATATGATGTCGTCAGCGGAACGTTTCATTTCCTATAGGTTCGTAGAAATATATTCCTCCATTATCAACTGAGAATAATTTATTATCTCTATATCCGTAAAGAGCATGTAAAATTAGAACATTTGTAGCCGAATGTCAATTTTAAATAAATAATATAGTGTAGAATCAATCGTAAAAATAATAATTTTTTGATGAACCAAAACGCTAACTTGAATCAGCTGAATTTTTAAACCAGCATCAGCTTTTGCAGCTTTTGTAACGTCTACTTTTATTTTCCATGCTAAAACTTTTTTCCGGCAGATCAGAATTAGAGGCTAGTATAAGGTTTCAAAATTAACAGAAAAGAGTACAGTAACGATGTGCATTAGTGCCTTACCTGTAAATACATACCAACGCCGAAAAGGATTAAAAATGGGTTTTACAAAACAGAGTGCCTGCAGAGTGTTTGCCGGTCAATTCTTAAAATGCCCTTTTCTTAGTATAAAGACTTCGTATGGCAATATTAGATGTTTTCTTTAAATTACATGGAAAAATATCTTTAAATTAAAAAAATGATCTCTCTCTTTCTACGTCCATAAAAGTTACAAGGGAACGCACACTTTGTTTAACTTACTTAAATTAGTGTCACCATTCTCTTCAGTAATTATGTTTTTTTTTGTTGATGTAATCAGGTCTTGGAACCAAGACATTGCTTTGGAATACCCATAGTTCTTTTCAGTTGAAATTTAAGAAACTGGTGAAATAAATAGGGGAATTTTGTTAAATGGGAAAATATTATTAAAAATTTAAAAAGGCACAATTAAGAAAAGTGCACAATTAGCAAAAGGGGCATGTGTGGAATCATGTCTGACTTTTGACATCAGCGACCCCTCGTTTGGATTCGGTGGACCGACAGTATTCAAAGTCGAAGTCACCTTTCACGTCGGTCTCTTGCGAACGACGGCGTTCTTGTATGGCTAACTGATCTATATATATAAAGGAGAGTGTTTGTTTGTATGTATGTAATTTGTTTACTTTTTTGCTGTCATAGAAACAGCATTTTGCCAACTATGCCAGCAGGATACTTTTGCAAGAACACTATTGTATTCAGAATTGCCGAGATATTATACGTGGAATACATCAAGGAAAGTCTTTTGTAGAAGAAAAATGGGCAACTTTGATCCTGAGAATAATATTTATTCATGTGACGCATTGGGCCGAGTCTACACAGTCCATCCTAACAACGCCGAATGTTATTTTTTAAGAATGCTTCTACATAGCATTAGAGGACCTCGCTCATTTACAGAATTAAGAACGGTAAACGGAGAAATATGTGAGACATTCAGAGAAGCTTGCCAGAATTTAGGGTTGCTAGAAGGAGATCAACACTGGGATGACTCATTGCGAGAGGCCAGTTTGATTTCTCTTCCAGGACAAATCCGAATTTTGTTTGCCATCATAATAACCTCCTGTAATCCATCTAACCCAAAAACATTATGGGAAAAATATAAAGAATCAATGAGTGAGGATATACTGGCTAAAGTTCGAAGTGAAAATCCTACATTGGATATTACGATTAACTCCGACATTTTGAATAAACCTTTGATTATTTTGGAGGAAAAGTGTATCACCATGGTTAACAAGACTTTAGTGGAACTCGGTCTTTTTGCACCTGTACAAGATCAACAGGGTGTATTTTATCCAGATTATATACGTGAAACTAGCTACAATGTCTTAGACTTAGAAGCATACATCGCGGATAAAAAGCCACTTCTTAATGAAGATCAGAAATTCGCGTACGAAACAATAATGGATCAAGTAGATAAACAAGAAGGAGGTATCATTTTTCTTGATGCTGCTGGTGGCACGGGAAAAACATTTTTAATTAATTTAGTTCTCGCTGAAATCAGGGTTCATGGAGAAATTGCTCTAGCCGTTGCATCTTCAGGTATTGCAGCGACATTAATGGAAGGAGGAAGAACAGCCCACTCTGCCCTTAAGTTGCCACTTAATATTTCCCGACAAGAAAATCCCACATGTCATATAAATAAAACAAGCAGCCAGGCACAAGTTGTTATAGAATGTAAATTGATAGTATGGGATGAGTGTACGATGGCTTAGAAAAAATCTCTTGAGGCCTTCCACGCAACACTTCAAGATCTTAGAGGAAACTGCAGTTTAATGGGAGGAGCTCTGGTACTCCTGTGTGGAGACTTACGTCAAACTCTGCCTGTCATTCCAAAATCGACTCCAGCCGATGAAATTTATGCCTGTTTAAAACATTCTGTTCTATGGAATCATGTCCAAGAAATTAGCCTTAAACAAAACATGCGAATCCTCTTAAGAGATGGGAATGCTCAAAATTTTGCAAATAAACTTTTGGAGATTGGAGAAGATAGATTAGTTATTGAAGCATCTGGTATGATAAAATTGTCATCAGATTTATGTGTATCGGCGAAAACTGTCCGCGATATGATACAAGCAGTCTATCCTAATGTTAATCAAAATTATAAAAACTTAGAATGGTTGCGAGAAAGAGCCATTCTTGCTCCTAAGAACGATGATGTTAATGAAATTAACAAGGAGATACTAGCCATGCTGCCAGGAGACGTGATTGAATATAAATCGGTTGATACCGTAGTGGATGCTGACGAAGCCGTCAATTATCCAACGGAATTCCTAAATTCACTTGATCCAGCTGGATTGCCACAACATCGCCTTATACTTAAAGTAGGATCTCCAATCATTTTATTGCGAAATTTAGATCCACCAAAACTCTGCAATGGGACACGATTGTGTGTGACAAAATTAATGAAAAATATAATCCAGGCAGTCATTTTAACTGGAAAACGTGAAATAATTTTTATTCCACGGATACCTCTAATCCCAATTGATCTTCCCTTCAACTTTAAAAGATTACAGTTTCCAGTCCGGGTAGCTTTTTCAATTACCATTAATAAATCACAGGGACAGTCTTTAAAGTTCTGTGGTGTTGATCTAAGATCGCCATGTTTTAGCCACGGGCAACTGTATGTTGCTTGCTCCAGAGTAGGTTCGCCTAAAAAATCATATATTCTTTCTCCTGGATATGAAACAAAAAATGTAGTTTATAAACAGGTGTTAAATAAAAAAGATTCTTAAATTTGTATGAAGTAGTGTATTATTGTACTTTATAATTTGTTGTTTTTGTTTATGTAGTATATTTATATTATTGTTTCTCCCTAACCCGTGCAAAGCCGGGTATTCAGCTAGTTCTAAATAATTATTAAACTCTAGTGTTTTCATGGTAACCTATGCAGTATCTAAGAGGGGTTAGAGCGAGTTAGAACGAGAGAGAGAGTAGAAGTTCGTGTACCATCAGTCAGAAATTTACTTTTGCTCACTGGAAATTATTCCGGGAGCCCTCACCCCTGCTTAATTAGGAATGAAACAGTTTGGAGGCATTGCTTTCATCTCCGCCATGAGTGGTGCTCACCAGGGGGGAGGTGACCTCGAGTGAAGAACGAATGAGAGAGTATTGAGTGGATAGATAGGCGGATGCCAGGAGTAAAAGGTTCAAGATGTAGTGGTGGCATCCGTTTTCCTGCCTCCTTTCCACCCCTCGTTGCTCCCGTTGTGGATTTCACCCCACCCCATCCCACCCCATCGACGAGCATGCCTTCGCACGAAAAACGTACCCGATGAGGGAATTCCTTAAAGGGATCTCCCCTGTCGACTGGCGAGAGGTATCGGGATGTTGGGTGGGGAGACCCCCGAGCCTGTTCCAAGGGGACGTTGCTACCGAGGGAGGTAAGCGTTTCGCCTTGGGGTGAGAAAGACGGCTGGGTACTCCTTGTACTAAAAAGAGGGGTAAACGGAGTGAGAAATCGTGAAACGGGTTAGGGGATGTGCAAAAGGAAAATAAAATTTTGTTGTGCTATCTGACCCAAAATCGATCCGAAAAGATCTCATATTTTCCCAATTTCGCCATGCCATATTTCATTGCACACTAAGGTAGAAAAATCAGATACGCAGAGGTTTGTCATATGTTTCTCATCATATATAGTTTATTGTGACTTTCCTTTTCTTGCGTGCTATTTCTAAGTATTCTCCTGGATCTTGTGGATCCAGTCGGCGTTACGTTCAACTGTGACCATATTCTCAAACATTTATATATATATATATATATATATATATATATATATATATATATATATATATATATATATATATATATATATAACACTTTTTGAAAGACTCACGGACGTGAATAATAATGTATAACACTTAGCACTAGTGGACACAGACAAAAACACAGAAACACACAAAAAAAAAGAGACTCACTGTTTTTCGAATTTTCGGTGGTCGTTGAAAACACAGATGTAGATTTTTAGAATATAGAGACACAAAGAAAGGACACTCACAATTTGTTATTTTACGTTTCGACAGCACGGCTGTCGTCTTCAGATTCTATTTATTCTATTTATATATTTGTGTGTCGCCGAAGAGCGTTCCATTTCGAAGATATTTTATATATGTATATATACATATAATGAGTAAATTTGATTGGTATGCTGAAGTATTAATATGCTAAATCATGTCAAAAAGGTATTAATAGTTTACTCTTGCATTACGTAAACTATAATTCTATTACCCTTACTAAATATGGTCACGGGAAATGCCTATTGTTTTAAATACATGTGTAGGGATATTAACTTGTATGCTTGTGTTCGATATCAGTGAATAAATATTAAAGTCAACTTTTTTAACTATTTGGAAGTGGTAGGTTTTTTATCGCCTTAGTTTATGACTTTCTCCCTCTTTAAAACTGAAACGACGATTTTGCTGCGCGGATTCGGGCGCATTCTATTTTCTTTAAACCAAAAATCGTAAAAATAATCTTGAATTGTCCATTAGTTTTGAGCATCTGTTTTCATGTGGAATTATTTATATTGATCTTAATCCAAGCATGTATCCAGAATATTAAGTGGCCGTCTATTACGTAATTTGTCCTCTATTTTTTTATGTAGATATATATTTTTTTATAGAGATTTGTCAAGAAATGTCATTTCATCTTAGCAGGACTTAAGCCACTATTTTCCTAAAATTCTAACCAGGAGTGTTGCTGGTTTATACATATTGAGGAGAAGTGGAATTTTTGGCAGTGCACTTTATTTTTAAAATTTCCTTGATGACTAATATTCCGACCTTATTATTATTGGCACTATGTCCATGAGATTTTTCTAACTTATCACAAGCCATAAAAAATGTTTAAGTTTGTAAGTATTATGTGTTCGTAGTTGACGAACCTCCTCGATGACAGGCAGCAGTACTAGTTGGGGTGCAAACAATCGCGCAAAAGCTTCCAGCGATGCCATATTTGGCACATTTTGTTATAAGGGCAAGCGGATTTCCAAACTCTTACGGGCTGCAGTAGTTTCCTTTGGCATGTATCAGATATGATTGAGCTAAACTAAGAAGCATGTTTGCCACCCTCTGTGATAGGATCCTGTATAGTGCTGTGTGCGATACTCATTCTCAGCACTAACCTTTACACCCGACCTCCTAGTCCTTGTGGTCAATTGGTCCAAGTAGGAAGCCTAAAGTTCCTATTTTTTTCAGTGGTGGAAGAAGCATGATATTTGTAAAAAAAAATATTCAGCCTTGATAAATGCATGTATATTTTCCGGTCCTCGTCTAAAATTGTTACGATTGACCATTTTGTGGTGGGGGTAGAATTATAATTTATTATTAATTCTCAGTGTAAATAAAACCATCTTCATTGGGTCGTTACCCCCTTACACTTATCTGCCGTTACACATGTTCTTTAAAAGATTGCTGGAGCCCATTTTCTCTGAACGAAGGAAACAGAATTTTATTCTATCAATCACACCTTTCTCTTAATCTTCGTAAACTTATTTTAGTCATTGGCGACACCTTCCGTCTGTTTAACCATCGGAACTACCCTCCACCGACGGTCGCATTTTCAGGACAATCATTAATTTCCTCTAATTTCCCATGGAAAGGACAAAGTAATTCGTGTATAAATGAAGAATTGATCTAAATAAACAGGCTTTTACTAGATGTATATAAGGAAGGGCCATTAAGAAAATATTTTTGAAACATTCGATATTTAGGTTGATTTTATGCGGCGCGGAAACTTGGTTGCTGGAGCAAGGTGATAAGGGCAGATAGACTTTTGAAATGGTGATGTGGACAAGGATGGCTAAAGGTGATATGAACAGAAAAGGAAGCAAGGGAGGGAGTGCTAGGCTTTGTTGGGGAGAAATCATAAGGAAGCAGGGAATGTGAAAACATTTGCATTTTAATAGACGATAGAATGTTGAAGACGTAATGGCAAGCGAAGTAGGGGGAGGGAAAGGATATGCATGTTCGACGGAATGAAAGAGGGTATGATGGAATTGAAAAAAATTAGTGTGAATTATTATAATTGACACTTAAATTAAAGAAGTGCGGGTGTCTTACAGTGCAGATTGTCAGGTTGCCTTTTTGGCCAAGGCTTAGAAATATGGCGATATTCTTAACCCGTGCCCATTCTAAATTCATTTTAACGGTGGGCTACCACTATCAACTATCGTAACTCATCAAAAGGTAATTAAACGTTTTAAAATTTACGTTGTACGACCGCTTTAGGGGTAAAAATATCAAGTTAAAATAAGTCTGGTGTATTCCAAGACACTGCGGTTGATACCGCAACAGTTTTTTACGGAGTTAACCCTGCCACACACCCTAGAGGTGGCTTGCTGGGTACTAAAATGCTAAATAGACACTAAAAATATATTATTAATGTCCGATTAATAGGTCAAAATATAATCGTATTTTGCGAATTTTGACTTTTGAATAACCACTACTTAATATAGGCCCCATTAACGGCGTCGCTTTTCCTACCACTCCGGTTTCCACAAGAAGTAAATTGATGCCCGTTAGCTCTTTGAAATCCGCTCTATGAAATTATGAATAACAGGGAAATAAAATGCCTCTAATGTAAAGGGACTGGCGATTATTACCAGTAAAACACCGTTTTAATCGTCGAAAATATCGGACTACCCTACAAAGAGAGTCGTTTGTTGGCGGGCCTGGGCCACCGCTATGGGAGTTTACCGTTTTCTTGAGGCGACAGGTGAGAGGGGTCGGAAAATGATCTCAGTTAGAGAGGGAAGGGAAGGAATGATGAGAAAGATTTCCATGTTCGGCGGGGAATAAGAAGAGAAAGGAGTAAAGTGCGCTCTCGAGTTGGCACGCGCTGTAGACCGGAAAGGGGGGGTGGGGGTGTTGGAGGGGACGGGGCTCTCAGAGGAGTGCGTTGTTTGAAACCGTGCGTGCGTGCGTGGAGTCGTTAAAGGAAGACGAAGGGGGGGGGGGGGCGGGTAGAGGGAGTGGCACGAGGAACGAGGGAGTGATGGGTTAGGCGTGACGCGGGAGGGAAGGAGGGAGGGCTCGGAGCGAGAGAATGGAAACCGAAGGAGCGCGGATAAAGAAACATTCCACCCACGACGAAATGAAGTAATTGGAGGCGATGAGAGAGCGACGCTTTCGCTTTGGAAATTGCCTTCCCGCATGTCGATCGTCCTCTCCTAGCCTCCGTCTCAACGCGTTAGTTCCTCTTCGGGAGGAGTTATCTTCCCTTTGGTCAACATCTACATGTAATATGCCGCAAAATGCCTGGAGGGTGTGTCTAGAGGTGGGGGCGTAGGTATCAAATACGAGCTTACAGGATCGCACCCAAAAGTGGTAGGACTGATTTTTTTTACAAGAATTTTATTGACGATGTACTTATATCGACTTAATAATCTTCAAAGTATGCTCATTGAGCTGCTACACACTTAGTATAACGTTGCTCCCATTCCCCGTACGCCCACTGGAAATTTTCTTCGGGGATGCCGTTGATGACCCTCGTCGAAGCCTCTTGAACGGCCTTTATCGAATCAAAACGTCGTCCCTTGAGCTGTCTTTACATCAGGAGGAAGAAGAAGAAGTCCGGTGGTGCCAGATCGGGAGAATAGGGCGGGTGCGGAAACGTGGCAACGCCGTATTTGGCCAGAAGCTGTCTGACGACGAGCGCGCCATGGTAGAATTTTCGGCACCATCTTGGCGCACACCTTGCGCAAGGCCAAATCCTGTGAAATAATGCGTTGGACGTTGGATGCAGACAGACCCAACTGGTCTGCAATTTCTTCACTGGTTAAGCATCGGTCTGTGCTCAGCAGTGTCCTCACTCTGTCCACATTCGTGTCGGTTCTTGCCGTCGACGGCCGTCCGGAGCGATGGTCGTCTTCAAAGAGCTCCCTACCCTCTTTAAACAACTTGTGCCACTCAAATACTGTGGAACGGCTTAAGGCAGTGTCTCCATAAGCCTGCTTGATCATATCGAGGGTCTCAGAGTCCGTCTTACCGAGTTTCGCACTAAACTTCACGGAATAACGTTGCTCCAAATTCAGATTCATTTTGTTTTTCGTAGCGGACGAAAAACTTGCTTCACTAAAAACGGTGTCCTCACACAAGGACAGCCCGCAGGCGACTGAGGTTGGTGTCGGTCTGTTGCTAAGAGCCCCCTCCACCTTACTCTGCCAGGCAGACCCCCCTCCACCGCTCCATTCGCGCCAGGGAAAATCAGTCCGACCACTTTTGGGTTAGACCCTGTACATGTAAATGAGAATAAACTCAACGGCTCTAGAGCTCACTTCGTATGAGATTTGAATGTGTAGTTTAAAAAACTGGTAGAATTGTAGTGTTGCACAGGTTTTTATTTTTATGACGGATTCAGCATGTTTCGGCATCATCAGGCACATATTATGGAGTTTCGTTGCATGTGGATGTGTGTATGTGTGTGTGTATACAGGGTTCGTCCGGAAAATAAGTGTACTGAGCTCAGGAAAAAAAAATTATTACACTTTTACATATCTCAAGCTAATATTCCTCAAAATAGGACCCTTGTGAGTCGATACACTTGTTCCAGCGGCGTTCCCATTCCTGGAACGCTCCCACGAAGGCATCATCGGGAACCTCTCGAACACTCGTCGTCGACCTCTTCTCTGCCCTCCACGAACATCTTGTGCCACCGAAAGATCATGTTTCTGGACATGGCTGACTCCCCGTAAGCCTGGTTAATCATACCGACAGTTTCGGTAGACGATTTCCCAAGCTTTATCGCAAATTTGATGGAATAACTCATTTAATAATACACTGATTTTCCGGACGAACCCTGTATATGTGTAGGCTTATATTTGCGTATGGAAAATCTTACCCTTTACGAAATTGAGGCAGAAAGTTTGTGGGGCGAAAAATGGTTTCGTTTAATTCTAGGAATGAGTATTTATTAAGTGTCTTGTGAGGAGAGTATTAGGAATATGAAAGTTTTGAGTTTTTTGAGTCAACAAAAACACATACCTTGACCTTAGGCTTCACTAAATATCGATCTTTCCTCTAAATCGAATCGTATAAACACATCGACTGGAATAACGTAATCAGTCATTTTGGGGATGGCTTAACGGAGCCAACAGGGAGAGCGCAGAGGCCATTTTCGCCATCAATTATAAACAGGTTATTTTTTTAGGGCCAATTTTTCCAGATAATGGAGAACGAGTGAGCGGATAAAAATCCAGCGTCAGTATTTATATCATAACTGAAGGCATCAAAGGGTAACAAAATTTAACGTCCCATCCGACGGACGGCACGCTCAATTGTAAATTCTCCCAGAATAGCTACATTTACCTATGAATTCTAAATATGAAATCGGGATACCCCTGAAAAATCCGGATTTGGAGTGGAAAAAACAGGATTTGGAATGGTAACCTCAAGATAGTAAACTCTCACGCCAACCCGATCCCTTCTCTAGTCTAGTTCACGACAGGTCGGGTAAGAGCTTGGAATCCACTCTCATGGGGTGGCTAGATAATATTTAATAGAATATATGTAAGTAGTTTGTGAATTGTTTTACTAAACATCGAAATAGGCCGCGGAAAAGGGAAGTGGATTCGGAATAGGGCTGAATGGATGATTGAGATGCTTCCGTCAAGGGACGGCGATGCCTTCTTCACCGTCCCCTCACCTCCCTCGCAACCACACTCCTACGCTCCTCCCCTCTTGCTCGCGGGTCTTTCGCTCCTCGGAGGGGTGGAGGGAGGCGATGGAAGAAGGAGATGCACGTGGGGAGGCAAACAGAGGCTCGGATTTCCACCACAGTCTTAGAAAAAGAAAATAAATTTAAAAAACCCTTTAGCATCCGATAGACACACGGGATGCCTCGGGAAATTCCTTTCTCCCCTCACTATCCCCCTCTTCCCTGCCACTCCCCTTCCTGCCGAGTCTCTCCCCTTCCCCCTTTGCTTGAACACTTCCTATCCTTCCCCCCTCCAGTCACGTGCATCCTGACACCACCCCCCTCCTTCTCCCGCCTTCATCCCCCTCCCACACATTTCGGCATCTTCGAACTTTTCCTTCCCGTGGAAGACGGAGGGTGTTTTTCCGACGCATCGCAACTCGGCTGCCTTCGTGGAATTTTGTTTGGAGAAGATTGGGTTGGGGAGAGGCGGGGGTGGTTGGGAGGGTGAGCGGGCAGGTTGATGCTCGCGACTGAAAAGGAAAGCGTGAGAAGTGGAATTAGCGATACTTTGCGTCGGGAGGGGGGGCGGAAGGGGGTAGAGACGGAAAGGGGAGGAGATGGAATGGCGAACGGGGTGGTTGATATGTAGCGAGCGAGAGAGTGGAAAGGGGGCGGGATGTATAAGGAGAGTAGTGGGGGGATTGAATTCGACAATGTTGATGCCTTCAATCTCCCTGGGATGGAAAATTTTTCGTAAATTCCTCAGGCCTTCGTGAGTGGGGATACGTTGTTAATTATTACCAGCCTTTAAGGTCGGATAAAAGGACCCATTTCTTCCACCTCGGAAATTTTAGCAGTTCACCAAAAATAAGACAGACGAATGCTCTTTTCCACGCATATTAATGATATTACAGCTAGGGAAAGTTCGGTCGTTGAAGAGACTGAGCATGGCCGGCGTAACTCACCTACGGCGATTGCGATGGAGAAGTCGGGGGGCTAATATTGCGTGACAACTGTCAAGTTGTTTTAATACTCGGATAATCTCTTCGTTGTCACGTAGACGCATATTTCGGTAAATGCTGAATGGTACCGTATTCAGTACGTCAATTCGATGGCTATAATATTCGATGCCCTTGAAAATAAACAGTCGTTTCCATTGAAGAAAAAAGTTGTAATTTTTAAATGCTTGATGAATTACATGAATATTGTAATAAAATTAGTTTCTTTCTCTCCCAATGTAATTAACAAAAACAGATATAATGATGTTTTTTTCAGATGCTGGAATAAGGTTGAAAAAGACATTTCTTTAGGTAAATGTGCATTATTCTTAATTTCATTATGTTCTACAGCTATGAAAAATAAAGCTGCCATTTTCGTTACTAAGCAAAATGAAAAGGATGTGAAAGGAAAAAGAAGTAAACTTTTTTATGCCTATGAAATCTTTCTACGAACTATCAAAATTATCTATTCTTTAAAAAATTTTGAGTAGAACACGATTTCAACACACAGCAGTCACGTGCTACTCTGACATGGGTCTAAAGCCGAGCGTCTAAAAGCTAAGTCTTGATTTGATTTGAAAGGGAATCAAATCATTTTTTTATTCTAATGTTAGAGTCGCGGCTAGGTAACAGCATGTATTTCCATCTTAGATTAGATTGCAAAATCCCCGGGAGACTTGATGCAAAACCTTTCTTACTTCTCTAATCAATAGGCATTGTGAGAGTGAGAGGAAGATAGGGTGAGTAAGGAGGAAGAAATTTAACAGCGCAATGAAAGAATCCATTGTAACTTCAGTTTCATTTCCGAGGGAACAGATTGGTTATAACACACGTTCCAATACGCTGAAATCGATCAAGTTAATTTCCAGGAGTCTGGATGCCTGGAGAGAACGTTTGGTGGAAGTAAAATATAATGTACTTAGCTCTTCAAACTTGTCTCTCTTTGTGAGAGAATATGGACATTTTGAAGAATCGTCTAGGATGTGTTATATTTGCGAGTAGTTCGTATTTATTCGCAAATATTGCGTCAAACGATGGAAAGTAACAAATCTGAGAAGGTAATTCATAGATAGAAATGTAGAGTTGGTCACCAAAAGCTTAGAGAACAAAACTGTGTCTAAAGTTCAGCCAGGAAGTGTTTACCCCTGAACCTATACATGAAGAGGCGAAAGAAAATCGTAATGACCCCCGTATTTTTTTACTTTTCCCTCAGTTAAAAATAAATTACAAGGACTATTTTTTAAGTAATGTCCGTTTGGTCATAAAAATACATTCGTTTTTATTGAAGGCTATGACTACCTACAAACCTACTTCACTTTTAAATATGATCGTCGTTTACTTCTGAGCACCTCACGTAAACCCCTCTTCTTTAGGCCCTCAGCATAGACGTTCGCCGACTGGGATTTGAACCACTTGACAGCGATAGTCTTGAGCTCCTCATCACTTTCAAATCGTTGCCTACGAAGCCACTGTTTCAAGAGCAAGAAGGGGAAATATTCTCTAGGTACAAGGTCGAGGCAAAGGATAGGGTCGAAAATCGCTCGTCCACTTAACATTCTGTGCTCTTTGTGTTGGTGGGTAAGAAGTTTGTATCCACCATCCACACACTTTGTAATATTCGAGCTTTTCTGTAAAAATCGTATAAATATTAGTGCATCCTAAAAGACGTAATTTCCTCGGCCAGGGCACTAAGCGTCAATTTTCGACTAGCTCGCAGTTCTTGATCGCTTTCTTGAACGATATAATCGGTCTGGATCTTAACCTGTCACTCCACTCTTCATAATGCACATTTGTGCCGTAAGTTTTGAAGCCTCGACCCCAAATTCTGACCTTCCATTCACTTTTTACTGTAGTTTCATATACTAAGCACAACTCTCTATTAATTTGGGGAGCTGATAATCCTTTTACACTTGAAAATCGAATTACGGCACGCACTACGCAAATGATGGGAGCAATGTTTCTCGCGGGCATTGTTGTCTACATTCGACTGCAGACAAACGACTGATGAATGTAAACGTTAACTTCAGTGGCTTTGGAAAAACTCAATAGGTGGCGTTGCATGCTTGAAATTGTGTTCTGACCTGCCAATTTGTAAATAAATATAAGGAAACGCTCCTTACTTTTTGAATATGGCTGGAATTAATATGCAATAAATAAGTGTCTCTGGGCGGTCTCTAAATAATATTATCTTCTCCAATGTCGCGAAAACTTTCTCATATTTGCTCTTAAGTGATTCTGTCTTCAATTACTCTTAATTTTTCGTCAAGTAGTCGTAATACTAGGCGTGTTTAATGGCATGTCTTAAATATATGCATTGTGTTACTAGTAGCTGAATAAATTTATTACCTTGTCACTGGGGCACTCATTTTTCGAAGTGTTCGTTGTATTTGAGAATGCATTTGAATCGATTCCTATGGAATTCCTAAGTTCAGGTCTCTTTGATGGGGCAATTTAAGTTATCCACAAAATTCATTTCTTTGATTAATCCATAATTGCTCTTGACTGGTTAAAGAGTAACTGACAGCTCCCAGGGAAATATTTTACGGAGAAAATGTATCCGGCACCATTGGAAACATCTATATCGAAATAAGACATTTTTTTGGATTTTATCGCAAGGTCACTGCCCCGCCACCCGGATTAAAGTTTATGATTCATCCGCGGGCGAGTCATACCCTTCGGGGCCATTGACCGCTTGGAGATTACCGTAGCTACTCCTTGGGGGTGGCGGCCATCTCATGATAAGACCGTATATAAACGCTGGCTATCCCTAAGGAGTGAGCTCTTGTCCAGGGACTTCAGGTCAGTTCGGATCACTCATCCTGTGTCGCGCCGCACCACGTAGGCCGGTGGGGCGACCAGCAACACCGGAGTCCCAGTGACTGCAGCCCCGCGTCGGCCGGCTGACCGTCCAGCCCGGTATCCGCCGGCCCGGACTAGGGCCCCATCTGTAGGCTGAAGTGTGTCTCTCTCGTATGTTGAGCGACGCCCGATTGGCGACCGTGTCCTGTACCGCTTGTCCATCACATGGATATGAATTGAATTAACTCGGCTCTCATTGGTCAGACCCAACCCTATTACGTCCCTACGACAATTGGAAGAATGATAGAATATAGTTGGAGAAAACCCGTATAATCATTATAGTTTAAGTTTTGTACTGAGCAACATATGGCATAAAATTACTCTACCTGCGATTAATTATACACATGTATATTACAATCGTCATCCACCCCTCACAGCCAAAATCCGGCACACGTCCGGTCGTCGAGAAATTGGTTGAATAGAGATTCACAGATAGTCGATTCGTTCGGATAAAAAACAACCTAATGAAATTCTCCGCCCTTACAAAAAAGTAAGTATTTGTAGGTTTTTATGTTTAATATCACAGAAATATCATTTGAAAAGAATTATGCCAATAATTAAAGTAAAAAAAAATTCCCCAGCTCACGAAACATTTGAAGACCTTTGTCAATCCATTGCATAAATTCTAAGGGTGAGGAGTTAAAAACGTTTAATGTGGAATTACTATAATATTTCAAATGAAAGGAAATCATGTTACTCTCTAATCTCTATTTCATATGCCTACAAATCGAAGATCGGCGAAATGGAAACGATAAGCGATTGAAGACAATCAGGAAATTAACTAAGCAATCAACATTGCTTTTGCTGAAAATTGTTATTGTTATTATATTATCTCCACGACCTTATGCTAATCTCTAATTGGAAGTCATTATTCAATTTCGCGCGATAGGAATTTCTGAAAAATAGCGCAGAATTGAACGATTTTGAGAATATCCACACAGCTGATTGCTGTGCGTTGAGAGTGGCATCACGCAAACGAGGGTTAGAATTAAGGTGCGAATGCGGAATTATAAGTACTTGCACTTATCTAATGTTGAAATCAAGGGACCGATATAAGCTTCGTGCAGAAATAAATGCCTTTCAGTCCTTTGATGACAAGTGAGGAAGACTATAGTGAGAGGCAATGGCATAGAATGACAGGGAAAATTGTGACTTAGTGAATGAACGAACACAATGTTTCCCAGATCGTCGTCGGGCCTTTAAAGAAGAGATTGCTACACTTGTCACCCTTCAATGTGTTTCTTTTAGACGGCCGTTGACCATTGCCGACCTTGCTTCTAAAAGTGTTAACATAATTCCTAAAACTATCAAAAATTCTGTTGGTACTCATAATTGGTTCATTCGCGTTTTTCCTCGCTTGAACTCTTCAGTCAACTCCTGACGATGATCCCTGCAAATACAACGAAAAGTTGAGTTCTTTTGAAAATATCCTGAAAGTATAAAACAATCTCTCGAAGAATTTGCAAATTTTTATCGTGAAATTATACGTCTTAATATATTTCCATTCCTGGACATTTGCTTGAGATTTTAGTAGTGATCCTACTCTTATGCTATTATGCTTCGATTTCCATCGAAGTTAATGGAAATTATTGACCACTGCAAAATCTTCCGTTGTCATGAAAACTGTCTCTCGGATATACCAATGGCTCTCAGAGAAATTTATCTGTCTTCACTGTCGTGACAGAAGTGTCACTGACACCCTTAGAAATTCCACCCAGGCAGACGTTGATGAGGCAACACGCGATCATAGGAGAATTAATCGTTCGGATAAAATCACCCATTGCAAAGGCCTCAGTTTAAAGTTATCATCCCTTTTGTAAACATCCCTTCGCCCTCATTCCTATATTTTAAGGAATGACTTCACAGAGTAGGCAAAGAAAACGAGGCAATGTCAATCTATTCGGTCTATTTTCTCATCGCTTGTTAATTAGCAACACGATAATCATACGAACGGACTTGCTCACTTATCTTAGTTGTTTCTGGGAGGAATTCTGTTTAATATTTTTATTAACTCCGTTTTCCTGACATGTGATCCGAATCGATCCCACGGTATCGAGATTCTTACTCATCGAATCGGACTTAAACATCGGGGAGGAAGGGACGCTAGGAAGAGAGTGGTGAGGGGAAGGGAAGGGGGGGGGGGTAGTTGGGGAAACGAGGAGGGGTTGGGTGGCAATAGGCAATGGGTGTGGGGAAGATGATTTGGGGGAGGGGAGGGCAGAGTATCAATCAATGGCGCATCAACTCGCATGCAAATCCAGAGAGAAGGGGGGTGGTTTGCGTGGTGCAGGGAGGAATGGGATGAGGGGTTAGGAGGGGGGTAGATCGGTGGGAGGGAGATAATGGGGGAAATCTGGGAGGGGAAGGATTAGGGGGGGTTGGGTGGTAAGGACGGAGGGATGGAAATAGAAGGAGCTTTCACTTAAAACAAGCACATTCACACACACACACAGACACGCATGCAAGGCTCACCGGAGTGAGAAGTCGTACGGGGGAAGGAAGGTAGGTATATATTTATGAGGAACAAGCGTACCTTCAGTCTCTCTCACGTTCGATAATTACCGCGGATGCACGCTTTGCTGCGTGCGTTCGCTTTCGCCCGTGCGTGCGAGGGTGCTGCACATAGTCCCCTTTCGTGCGCATCTCCCTCCCTCCCCCTTATTGCCTTTAACCTCCCACTCTCCCACATTCACCCCCACCCACCCTCTCCACTTCCTCTGCCTCTCTCCAAAACCCTACATACTTCTCTTCTCCCAACCTCTCAGGAACCATCCCCCCCACCTCCCTCGGGACCTAGAGTGGAACTGGAAATCGTGTTTTAGACGAGGGTTTCATTTACTATTTTTAGATAGTGTTTTCGTTTCTATGATGGATGTGGTTGGTACAAACCAAACAACGATACATTCATTTGGTAGTCTTAACAAAGCAAAACCCGGTACAGTTTTGTTTAAATGTATGTGCAATTGAAGAACACAGTTTTATTAACACTTATTGTATTGTGCGGTGTACGGTATCGTTTTGTTCGGTGAATCTAACAAGTGTTGCCCTGCTTCTTTGCGTCCATACGAAGTCTACTTTAAACAGTAGAGTAGCAAACAATAGTTATAACGCATAATTGCTAGCTTCATCCTATTGAGGATTTTGCGATTGTTCTACAGGATACTAGAAAGTTCCAGAAAATTTGTGAAATATCTGAGTGAATTACGTAAAAATATCCATTTATAATTTTCCGCATATATATATATATATATATATATATAAAATATCTTCGAAACGGAACAGAATCTTCTGATTCTGAAGACGACAGCCGTGCTGTCGAAACGTAAAATAACAAATTGTGAGTGTCCTTTCTTTGTGTCTCTATATTCTAAAAATCTACATCTGTGTTTATATATATATATATATATATATATATATATATATATATATATATATATATATATATATATATATATATATATTCATCTATTTTGGTTTTGGGTGTTAAGTTTGATTTGGAACGGACAAAGACCGAGCAATGATTAATTTCTTTTCCTCTCCTAACAAAACACAACCTGGCATCTGACACTACAATAAATCCTTCAACTCCGCAGAATGCCTTCCTCCCTTCATTCCGCCCAGCATGCCTACCCTTATCTAACGCTCTCTCATTTTTCACAGTCTTTCAACATCTCATCGCCGGTCAAAATGCTTTTAAATGCATGAATATCAATACCTTTAGGGCTCTTTATTCTCTAAGTACAGTCGAAAATCATCAACTTTCGAAACTGATCGCACTCATCTTGGGACAGTAACACCCCTGGTAATTCAAAATGATACAATTAATGCAGAAAATGTACTCAAAGGCGATTTTGGGTGAAAACTTTACAATCATCTCAAATGTATTCAAAGCCACTAATACCCCGCATATAAGATCCGCCACTGTTCTCAACAAGATCCCAAGGTGTTTCCGACGAACATCAAAAGGGAAAAAAACGACATCCATCATGTATCATTTCTCGTGTTTTTCAATTTCGTCCCAAATCCAGTCATCGGTTTACGCGAGAGTTGACGTAATTGTCGTCGCTCACCGCGCTTACTCACCGCGCATGCATATAGCGTCTCAATAATGCCGAGAATTTGTAATCGCGTTATTCAAACGGTACTCTATCGCCATTCATCTTGATCCCCTCGGTTAATTCGTCAACCACACTTTTTCCGGTGGTTATCGTTAAGGGGACTCTGGCGGCTGGCTATAGGTTAACTAGCGGTTTTGCAAATCGATTTTTATGAGTTTCGACGGGAACATAAACGGTCCATTTGAAGTGAACGACACTTGGGAAAATTGAATATGAATTTACAGCTGGTAAAATCGTGGGCGGAGAAAATCCCGCCCGTGAGTGACGCTTCCCCCAACCACAAACCCGTGGGTAGGGAAAATCCCGTGGGTGGATGTATTCGCTAGCTTTGTCACCATTTTTATTCATTTTAGTTTTTGTGAGTACATTTCATATTGATTTTCAGTTTAATCCTAGTCAAATTATTTAATACTTTGTTAATAACGAAATTTGTTTGTTTTCTATGGTGACATTGACACTTGTTACCAATAGGTGGATAGCCGTATCGTTAGATGTTTTCAGGGTCATCATTTTAGCTCCATCTCTCCTGAGAACTTCTTCAGGCTGAAGTATGATTTCAGATATGTGCAATGCGCTTACCATTGCAATTTAATGCATATTTACTGGTTACATATCGGAGGAATATACCACATAAGTTCAAAATAACTTGAACAATGTCTCATAGTTGTATTCTTTTCTGTGTGCTTTGTATAATACTCGTAGAAAGAGCCTTTCTTTATTCTTACAGTAATAAATTGGTGGAGGATAAATTGAATCATGGATACCCACTCCGTTTTAACAATTCTATTGGTAACTCCATTTCAAATTATTTGTACTTCTCTAAAATCTTAAGCATGCATGTTATCTTCGTGTTTATCTTCGGCTCTCAGTTAACTCAATCCAATAATGCTGTGAAACTATAAGTTACTTCATGACGAGTGTTACGAAATGTAAAACATTGCAGAGACGGAGTACATGTCTCTTTGTTATTTTACGATTATACTGAATTAGGGATTTTATTTTAATAGCCTCATATTTGTAAGACTAATATATACCTTGATTCATCATTGAGCACTCGGAAAAAATTTACTCTCATAAATGAGTCCAGCTTTAGATAATATCAAAGGAAAATTTTATTCGTATACTAAAATAATCCCATTAAATGATTTTTTTGTTCTTACCTCGTAACGTAACACATCCAACTCTTCACCAAAGTTATTTAATACGAAGTTCTCAATCCTTAAACGTATTACGATGCATTGAAGCGCACAAGGTGGGATGCACTGCCTCGGAGGTATATAAGTCTACCGCGTCTAGATTAATTGAAGAAGTTGGGTGTAATAAAGCTACGAACCGCCCAGTGCGTGCCAAACGACGTGTGTGAAAGAAAAACTGCGCTTGGTTTAATTGAAGTCGTAAAGTTTTGATGGAATTGTCTTCTGGGACGAATTTTCGTCCCTCTTTCTCTCGGAGCACGTTAAATGTGTCTGGAAATATTTCATAACATTTATTAAGCAATATCAACAATGGAACTTTATTGCATTACGTTTTTTATTCTTGGTTTTATGAGTATATTATTACGTACTATCAAATTAATGAGAATCTGTTAACAATGTCTTCCGTTTGACGGAACGTATTGAGGAAAGTTATGGCTATTTAGAAATGATTGTCTTTCGAGCAACAGGGACGAAGAGTGCCTGAAATTTTGAAGAAGGCAATAAAGAATTGTACCAATGATTATTATTTCAGGGATTACCTTTCAAGAAGTGATTTTCTGGCTTTAAAGTTTATATTTCCTTGAGGGGTGTAATCTGCTGCGTGATATCTTTACTTTACAACCGTAGGAGTCTCAGCTACATCCTTCGACCTCGTGTAAGTTTTACGCAAAGAGCAAATGTAAATGCGAATTCATTCCTTGAAATGGGAATGCTCCTAACGCCGCGAAATGATCTAGGCACGACAGCGTGCTGCAAAATTTCCGCTTATCGATAACCTCCGTCCCATATCCGTCGTGATCGATTGCCGTCTCGTCTGCCCATCACATACCAAATAAATATATAGTGTATGTGCCCTCCCCTGCTTCAATTACCCAACAGCCTCCGCGTTTGATTGACTATACACCCGATATCTTTGCAGTGCCTCTTATTTCTTCCTTCCACCTCCCTTAGGGAAGGAAATCCGCACTCTAGTCTGGAAAGGTTAAAGGAGGAATGAGATACGTTAACCGGGAAAATATGATGGGAATCTCATGTCACTTTTGAATGAAAAGCCAACCACGACTCTTAGCAAGGAACAGGATACTCGATTTTACTCCCAAAACCAAGAAAAAAATGTATTGTTAACATCCCTGTAGCACGTAAACACAGCCGGATAAAGTGAGGGAATCGATTCTCTTCATAATGGATTCGAATTATCCTCAACCCCTCTCATCAAAACAATCAATCAAAACAAAGTCAAATTTCAGCATCACAAGCACACCCTTAAATAAATAACGATGGTTAAAAGGAGAACATTTTGAATTAGAGAGGGCTCTTAACCTCGGACTAGTTTGTGCGGAAATTAAAGGGAAAATGGAAACTGATATTAAAAAAATTTAATATATTTGGAAGAGATATTTGGAAGCCTTACTTTGGAACCAAAACCAAGTATTAAATTAGAATGGCATGAATTCACACGCTCTAGATTCGGTAGAAAAATTAAAATTTCCAAAACAAGAAGTAGTCAGATATTAAATAAATATAAAAAACGAAAAGTATCAGAAATAGACGAATACATAATAAACTATGAAGTGTGGAATATGTTGGAGAGCACTTAATATAACAAATAAATTCTCAGGTTTAAAATATATGGGAGAAAGACGTAATCCCTAGTGACTGAGGAAAGAATATTCCCAATTCAAAAGAAGGGAGATGAAATAAAGTGTAAAATTTAATGAGGGATCCCTCTTCTGTGCACCGTATACGACTCATTCACTAATGCAATTAAACAACAACTTCAGATCCACTCAGAAAATACTGTTGGCTTTTTTATGGTGGGATTTGGGATTAATAGGTCCACAATTGATTAAAACTTTTACATTTAAAATATCCTACATAAAGCATGGGGATATGACGTCGATGTCTTCAGTGTATTAATTGGTTTCATACAAAAATTATGACACACTTCAGAAAAGAAAGCGCAAATATTGCTTGACTTGCAAATATTACATAGATAATTAAGAGGAGGATCGAGATGGTGCGGGGGCTAACGTACTGGCTTCCCACCCAGAGGGCGCGGGTTCAAATCCCGGCGGTGTTGAATATTTTTCAGAGGTATCTCAATCCCTACTTGAGGTGCTTTGTGGAGGGCACTTTGAGTGAGTACGCCGTCCGTCGGATGGGACGTTAAACTGTGGACCCCTTGGCGCCTTTCGTAAAGAGTAGGCTAATACCGACGCCAGGTTTCTCTCCACCCTTCAACCTTTCCTATCCCTCCCCTATTAGTAGTCGGTCGCCTCCCCTAAAAACTACTACTACGATAATTAAGATTGATTGAAAAATGATGGAAGACTCGGTAGCGGAGGTAAGTGCCTAAATCTAACCGACGGATATCGTTAATCGGAAGGGTCTGAAGCGAGGAAGTATACTGCCTCCTACTTTATTTAATATGGCTCTACGCACTAAGATAGATGAATACAAGAAGGAGAACACGTTAACAAATGAAACAGCACAATTGATCGCCTGAGCAAAGATATCATTATTACAACCCGAAGGGGAGAAGCGGCAGAAACAAACTTATTTGTAAATAAAAACGCGTGCTATGAATATCTATTTCGATATTAATCAATTAAATAGAATAATTTTAAAACTGAAAGGTAGCACAAAGCTTCAGAGATCGTTTTAGAAGGCTCTATTGAGTGTGTAGATAGGTTTATTTTCCTGGGGGTGGCATTAAACCGAAATGGTACAGAAAATGAATAAGTCCGCATTCACTTGAGTGGACGAAGCCTATGTCCCATTGCCACATGCATTTCAAATCGGAAATTGCCCACCGTAATTAGACGTCGAGTGCATAAAAAAACAATCATAAGGCCCCATTTAACTTGTAAGAGCGAAGTCTGAATCGTGATAGAAGACAGAAATCATGCTTAATCGCTTTGAGAGGAACGTAGAGGGGAAATTTCTAGGATTTATTACGGCAAATAATATCTGGAGAATGTTCCATAAAAAAATAGTTTGATTTATTTAAAAAGTCAGTTAGGATACATTTAATCCGATTGCTATGACTGTTATCGGCTTGACATGCGGCTAGAAGGGAAGAGGCTGTCTAAGAGGTCATTAGATGGCCCAATTTATGGTGATAGGCCATGAGGAAGGCCGCAGGGGCCTTAGGAGGATGTAGTACAAGTTGAAGCCCATTAAGGGTCTTCTAGGACTGAAAATCTAGGGAAGAGAGATCTCAAATCGAAATACAGGGAGAAGGAATGGAGCTAACTGCTGTCTAGGCTACAAGAGAGAGAATTAAAAGAAGTAATCTGCTTAAAATGACATAATTGAAGGCTGGTGTTCTGACATCCTTTACCACACCTATGGCGGTTTGACAAATAGATATGACCTGAACTGCATGACGGGGAGGGATATATATTCATTGATTAATTGAGCGCAGACATTCTTCCTTTCGAATTCCCCAATGTTCACTCGCTCAAGCACGCTAATAACCCACATGTTTACGTAACTAGTGCGGCGCGTATCAAGAGCGTTTCAAAACAATGAGTCATATGACGTCGGTACTCTTGGGGAGATATTTGGGGACATAGGCACTTCCAGTCCTCGAGTTCTTTTCGCTATGCATACTAATTTCATACTTCAGTTTCCCTACCCATATGCATTCCTCTTATCCTTACTTCCTTTTACTTTCCTTAGCCAGTAAAAGTACTCTTGCCTAGACAAAGCTCTTTCTTCCCTTTTACTTCATTTAGTGTTTTCTGTGTATCAACATGGTATCCTTTAATATTCAATAAATATAAAAATGTTAAAGAGGGACATTATAACACGAAGCAGGAGCGATGGTCCATTTTATATATTGCTAATAGCTGTCACTGAAGCATAAGCATATATACTTGTGTGTAAATATGCACATACTAGTAAAAAACTATATATATATATATATATATATATATATATATATATATATGCAATATACAAGGGTGGTCTGAAAAGTTTCCGACCTCAAACATTTCAGAGAAAATGTCTTGTATATTTGTTAGGTCGGAAACTTTAAGGCCACCCATGTGTATATATATATATATATATATATATATATATATATATATATATATATACACATAGGTATATATGTATACCTATATGGTATATAGTATCAATGCCACATTTTTGAGAGCATTCATATGTTTGTGTGCGCTTCTGTAATTGTTACATTATGATCTCCGAGAGCGGGAAAAATCGTTCTTTTTTATCTTTTCCTCATGACCATCCTCAGTGGGTCCTTAGGGTTTCTGTGTCACTGGAGGGATCAGACCCAGGGTCATTCGCACTGACAGGAGTCCCTTGCGGGAGTTGCCCTTGGGAAGCAGCGGAACGAACGACCAATAATCCCAAAGGGATTTCGTGAGTGGCGGAGAGGGGAAATGGGAGGCATTTGAGGCGAGAGTGGGAGGAGGTAAGGTCTCCGGGGACGCGACCCCTTGTCCACTTGCCCGTCGGCTCTTCAACGCTCCCTTCAACGCTCCAGTCGGTGCAGCCAATTCAACGGATTCGATTATCTCGATATTCAAGCTTACGCATTTCTGACCTCCCCCGAATAACTGACCCGTTTCTGAAGGATGCTCTTAATCCAAGCCCTTCCCCCTGAAGTCGTTACATGAAGTGAAATTCACACATTAACAGGACAATGATGGGCGACTGGTTTCTTTCACCGAACACAATCAGAATTCCTACCTAATTAATCCACCTAGCTTTGGTTTGACCCAGGGTGCCTAGAAGAGCCACCGGAAATTTAACCGAAGACCCTTCAGTAGGCAGCAGGAATTCTATGTAAAATACTGTATGAATTTGTGACTTTTGCATGCAGTTTTTTTTCTTCATTACGGGTGGTGCCCTAACAACCCCGCCACACGCCCTTGCGGCGGCTTGATGTATATATAATACATGACAGTAGGCTAGCTGATACAATTGTCCTCAAGGACTATTTTATATGCTAGCATCCTAAAATAGTTTCTAATTATGGGTGAAAATCAAGTTAACATTGAAGAAAATAAGAAAAAGACAATTAATGTATATTAAGCATAACGCTTGGAAAAGTAAGAATGAAAAAGACAGTGTCAGTGAAAGCCTATATATGGAGCGTAATTTGTATTTGAGAGTTCTCAAGCGATCGGAATTCTTTACAGGCTAAGCTGTCACGTGGTAGGAACTCCCCAAAAAATCTGTTCCAAATGATGGTAGATTTCGAAACATTTGAGCATTTCGCAACAGTTCGCTTTCCAGATTGAAGTTTATTCCCCACTGGAATTGAAGTGAAGATTAAGTAAATTATTAGGTACGACATAATTTTGAATTAAGGAAAAGATGCTTAAATCACAAACTCCGAATTAAGCCTTTTTTATAAGCGCGTAGAGTTGTTAATTGATTTTAAACTGACGATCCAAAATAAGAAAATTTAGATCCATATCGTATACTATGAATATAAACACTGACACTATAAAGCACCCAACCTTAAGTGTGAGAGACAACCAAAAAAGGAAGAGGCGGGATATGCATCCGCAACCTCCGGATTAATAAACGATGACGTCATCCCGTGACCAACGAGGCAAAATCAAGCGTGTGCCAAATGGAAAACTACCGTTTCGTTTACAGTTGGGTGTCCTTCAATCGGGAAACACTGCTTTCCAAATCTCACCGCCATTAGACATGTACGTTGTGCGTACTCGCAGTGCTCCGCAAGCGAGCGGTCGCGAGACCTTTTCGCCGGAAATATATATATCTGCATCCTAATCCTACCCCACTAGCCACTGCATTTACGGGTGGAAGGGGCTGTTAGCCATTAAGAGTATTTATAATTGGTAACAACGGACATTGGGGAGATCAATTTACCATATTTAATAAAACTTCAAGTAGCCGAATTACACGTGAGAACAATGAGTGTTGCTCGATTTTTCTGCCGCAGGTTGAATTTGAAAGTTATTAAACGAGCGGTGTTATTTATAGGCTCAGCAGTCAAGTGGTGACAGCTCTCCGAGAAATATGACGCAAATGGTGGCAGTTTTTGAAATTTTGGAACATTTTGCAACAGTAACCTTACGCTTTAGCATTTTTCTCAACGATAGCTCCACTGGCTAGGAAAAAATATCATACCGATATTTTCCTTTTATCCTTTGAATTCCGAAATTGACATTCTTTGAGGGAGATGATTTGCATATGTGCTAATTCTTCCGAAATGAAATCCTTCTGATATAGAGGTGGTGATAATGAATTTTAGAGAACAAAGTCCGTCAAATGGAAAAACATTCTTTCTATGTTAACATTTCCCGCTATTCTGATGCATGGTTGTGATTCGCCCGAGAGAAAAACTATTCCTCGAGTCTCTCTTCCCGGCATTAGATCTTCTATTTCTAATGCAATAATTTCAAAGAGTTAAATTCATTCTCCTTCACTGGGATTCGAACCCGAATCAATCAATGTCCGACCGAGAGATTTGGCTGGTCAATCTTGAGTTTTAAGTTTAAGTTTGGCGGATGACTCCGTTTAGAGTAACTGTCAAGGTATCTCTCTAAGTTTCTAGGAATCTTCTCTTTCATTCATTTCCACATCATCTGACATGCTGGTATAGTTGATAATTTGCACTACTCACAGTTTTCAGTATTTCTAGCAATATCAAGTGTATTGATCTTTCTAATATGTTTTAAACGGCTCCAACCGCTAATATGCAACAATTTCGGCGTGTAAGAGGTCGCATCGGTATCTTAACTAGCTAAAGTACTCGGTCATAGGCAAAGTGAAATATTTTTTATACTTTGCAGTTGTTGCATTATATTATAATTCTTGTTATCTCCTTCCCTACCAATCAAAATCAAAATGAAATTAATATTATTAACCAAAATAGTTTGTAGTTGTTAAACCTAATTTTTTCGGTTTAAACATCCCACACTCTCGGGCGTATTTAAAATCTTCCTATTGCTCTAATAGGTTAACAATTAAGTGAGAGAGACTGGGAGAGACGCCATAGTTTAATATGATGAATTATTAGAAGTAGTCTATTGGGTAAGGGTAGGTATTGACAGACCCTGTCACTAGGCATTACTGTACTTTTACACCAAAATCAATTTGACAAAACATTTACGTAACCCCAAATTACACATCACAATTAAACTCCTTATTTAGCTCGGCGTACTTTTTATCCCCGAGGTTCTATCCAAAAAGCCTCTGCCACTCTTTCTATCTCGCTTTCCCGGCATTCTTTCCACTGTAATCAGTTTCAGAATCCCATCGATTCTTGGCACCTTCCGCATCCACTTGTTCTACCTTCTCCGAAATTCGTTCAGTAGTCATATCCTTTGCATCACATTTGCTTAGAACTTCATCGTTTGTGTTCATTTCCATTAACTTCTCAGATCTTCTCCACACCCTAGTCTCAAAAAAGCTTAATTAATTTAAAATTGGCAATTTTCCACAAAATAAAATTTAATACGACCAGTTTCAATGTAACTACATCCTCATCAGGTAATGCAGTTACGTCACGACTGCATCGTTGTGACATCACGCCTGAAATGTATCTTTGTACTCAAAAAAGCTCCTATCAACACTTAACCTCTTGATTAAACGATCAAGTTTCTGAAATATACAAAATTGCGCCTCATATTTAAGTGTTCTTAAGCCTTACAGACATATGAAATAAAAATTTAAATAAAAGAGAAGTGAAAATATATGAATATTGATGCAGTAAGTAAATAATAATTTGGGACACTTGTAGAAGTGTGGATGGCTGTTCTTTTGACATGGAGAGGTTTGCTCTTTTATTTAAGCTTTTAATAGGTCTCTGTAAAGGCATCCAAATTTCCGAAACTTTAATAATCCTTGCCCTTGAATGTCGACGAAGGGACCATGTAAAAATAGTTATATCCTCCTGTCAAAATTTTAATGGGGTAAACGTGCATTGTTTGTCAATTGATTTTTTCCGGCGGGCGAATTAAAGCACCCACCCATCTCTTTCTCGACCTCGCTGACTTTGTGTTTGGTGGAAATTCCTAATTAATTTCTTTTGTAGTACCTTAAAGCGCTGCCGTTTTTCGAGGCAAAAGGCCTTGCCAAGCGCCACTAGGTAATTTTGTAGACAGTTGGTGAACTATATGTATATGGCATTGATACGTTTGAAAATAAAATCAATCACCATCCATTTCTAGCGTCGAGCATGTGATAAATGCAGATTAATTACGAATATTTTGTTAACAGATAATTCATAATTCGAGAATGCGTTTTAGAAATTCTCAAAGTAGTCGTAAATATAATAGGTTTCAAGCAAGCTTCGCTGCCAACAATTCTCGCCTCCTTACTGATCAAAATATATTTTTCCAGTGAGGCAGGAACATTTTATTCAACAATGCATTTTTAATTATACCATATTTTTCATTAAGATTTTTACTCTCCTTAGGCAAATTATCAACCTCGCATCTAACCCTGCGTGGTAATGAGAAAAAAACAGTGAACTATTTATTTAAATAGGGTTGGATATGAAATAGTTGTAACTTTGTGATTTCACAGAATTATTTTTGTGGAATCACATGGTTACTACTTCTTCATTTCCAGCATGAATCGATTCCATAAAGTTACCCCGGAAACAATCAATAAAACAATGTTGGTTAAAAAGGAAAAAATACTGATTTTATCACAAAAAGTGGGTCTTATGATGCGGATAAGGGTAATCGAAGGCTTGAAAAGTTAAAGTTAAAACCCTTGAAAAGTTAAAGAAAAAAATTAACTCAGATTTAAATATTCCGCTCGTGGGCTGACGCATGTCACACAAAAAAGAATGTGACATTTAAGAAAATTCTTTTACTTCGCAACGTTTAATTTGTGAATTTTTGTATAATTAATTAGCTTGTTATTGAGTGGATTTTGATAGGGTGGCAAAATACCCAATCCGTGACGCAAAATATTTAATTTTTATTCTAATTTTGGAGGTGAACAATCTGAATGAGAATTTTAACTTATTTACTGTTAACATAAATTTTGAAAAGAGATCTTTGGGCATACCAAAAATACCATGCCACGTGTAATATGGTGGCAAATGTCCATTAACTTTGATCCTTTAGAATTTAGGTCACTAAATATGCTTTTAACTGTTATCTTTTGTAAATTGGTTACAAAAATATATATCATTTTCCATATTGCAACAGTTGACACTAATCAAAACAAATTAAAGTCCAAATTCATAAAAATGTAAAACAATATAATGTTTAGAATATAGTTTTAATCAAAACATGTATCATATCATAAAATTTAAGCGTATTTTCACATTTTCAAGAATTTCCTCAAATAATCTGTTGGCATCATTTGGCCAATGCCTTATAATGTGAGGCAATAGTAATGCACTGGGACTATTTATTATTATGCGTGCTAATAAATATCAAATAATATATGTTTTCTCTGAATGCTAGAAATTTAAACTCTCACTGTGTTTTGTAGGCAATTTCTGGATCACATTTTGTCAACTTTTTCTTTTCGCAAACCATTTTGTTTTCTTTTTGGGGCTACTCTAAATGGTAATGAAATGCCTTAATTTGAAATTATTCTAGTAATATCTAGGTCTCCTAAAAGATTTTCATCGCCTTTTGGCCATTTGGATCCTTTTATCTTACTTCTCCATTCGCCCCGATGGAAAAACCTTCAATTCTCACATCCCCGCCGTAAAATTACGAAGTGAAATTAAATGAAACGTTTCGAAAAAGTGACAAAAGTATCTTATCGGTCGGCCCATTGTTTCCTCACACTGCGCGACTCCCCCTATTATGAACGTTTATTTTTCCCCACGCTCGTCTAGGAGGGCGGGCTTAAGCGAGCGGGGCGGCCTTCCTCCATTTGAGCACTCACCTAGCGACATGTGAGAGATCCACGAGCAGGTAAAATAGAGGAACCGAATCGCTTTTCTTTCGCGCGGAAAGCCGGTCGCGGGCGGATCTGGCTTGGTTGGGCGGGAAGGCGATAAGGAGACTTGGCGAGGAGGAGAAATGGCGCACATTGGCCAGAAACATCGGGCACACTGTGACCAGAAGACGGAAGTGCAGCAAGAGGTTGCACACCAACGGGGCCCTGTGAAGTGAGAAAATATCGGCACCATGCATTTAAACAGACCGCTGGAGAAATAGGTAATTTATAGAAAATAAGCCATGGGTTGATGATCAATGAACGAACGTTGATATGACTAGCTATACGTGTGGCACTATCAACTAGATCGATATCTTCTACGTGAATCAATAAATCGACGTCATGAGTTGGATAATAAAAAAACCATCAGCACAGTAATCAACCCGAAGGTCGGTTTGGTAGATGATAGTAGAGTTCACCCAGTACTAAGCCCGACGGCGTGTGAAATTCGCACATCAGGTTAGGGGGCCAGTGCCTTTCCCTGTGCCGGTCATGGTTTCTCACGAAGATCTGGTATCTGAAAAAACACTGGGTGGATCTGCAGGTGCCCAGAGTGCCTTGCCGGGGAATCGAACCCGGGCCCCTTCGGTCAGCAGTCCGACGCTCTACCCCCCTGACTACCGCGATATATTGGATATCATAATTTGGATAATATGCGAGTATTCGACATCAATAAAACATACACTTACTATCAATATAGTCGATTTATAACGAAAGGATTGTGTGGAAAATTTGGCATCGTTGTTGGCATGAATGGTTGAGTCGATATGACAGTTACAACGAGGTGATATGAATATATCAATGACGAAATACTACCGGTGATGGCGACAGAGTCGATGTGTATAAAGTGGCTAATATGAATTTTGCTATATTATTTAAACAAGTACTTTTGGCATCTGATTCAACCTAGTGAGTTCGCATCGAGAGACATCAGAGAAAGCTGTAGGATTCTAGGAAATTGTATGGCAATATGACGGGTTTCTTCAAATCTGTGAAATCTTCTCACAAATGTATGCATGTCTATAATTATATACATAAATGTATATGAGTATAAGGATTTATATGTATGCGTGTGTCTTAGCGTATGTATCCCACATTCGTTTCATAGGTGATGGTTCACCCAATAAGTCCAACCATCCACGTCACATATGCATACATATATATATATATATATATATATATATATATATATATATATATATATATATATATATATAACGATTGTACGGAAAAACTCATACGAGCGGCACAATAATGGGCTGACACAACATAACACAAATAGAAAAGAATAGACACATATAAAAGAACACTTACACGGTAAATTGTTCGAGCTTTCGGCCCTCTCAGGGGCCTTCTTCAAGAGAGACTTATAGATATATATATATAGATAGAGAGATATATATATATATATATACATTATATATACATATAAATACATTATATATATACATACATACATACCCACAAGAGTGTATGTAAAAACAGGGGTGGGGAAGGACACAAGGAAGAAATGTGAACGATTTATTTGCTATGGGGATTTGTACAATAAATTCATTATGGCTAAAATTTTTGTGATAAAAACTTCATTGAAATGAAACATTCAATCAATTTGATTATTTATTTATCACTGATATTATGATTTCAACAATTCAGATGCGTTTCCACGGACGATTTTGTACACAGTGAAGACTCTTCTTAAATTCTCGGCGCAGCGAATAATTTTGGAAATCACTCGATTTACCACCCGGGTTTCTCCATCGGTGGAATCTTGATATTTCTTTCAAAACGACGGTCGATATCGGAGGAAAATTGTATTTCGCACTCTCATTCCCAGTCAATCGCTCGTAGTACTTGAAGGCCTTCGTCCGCGCCGGCGGGATGGTGCCCGAAGTTGCGGGGGCTGGCGGGAGCTTCCCCTTCCGCCGACTCCCGTCCCATTTGCCGTAAAACGCGCACCGGCCAGTGCACTTCGCCTTGGGACACCGCTGCATAAGGATAATGGGCTCCGAAGCACCGAACGCCGGCCCATCAACTTCTTCCCCGTTCCCCAGAGTCCTCGCCGAGGTGCTTCTCTCGTAAAATCTTTTATCGCTCCCGCTCGATGGTGGCGCTGAGAGTCACCATCGAGCGGTCAGGCGGCGTCTTTTTGAAGTCACGATTCGCTAATTCGGTAGGTCACGGAATGCACAGCCAGCTTGGATCCACATGTTTAATTTGATTTGCGAGACTCTCTTACCTGTTTGAGGGGTATGCCAGCCAAGGAGCGGTCATCAAATATAAATTTGGATTGATTGACCGCGGGGCTATTAGACACCAAGACCGGCCAAGAAGAAATTTGAAATTCCAATTTCATGGCAAACATGAAAAGATTTCTTCTTCGGTAGTTGTATCATATAGCATTGAATTTTTAAAGCTTTCATAATGGAATAGGATATCTCCATTCATACACCACCAGAAGGTTACGTTCCTCCAAATGTCATGCATTAAAATGTGTTTCAATGAGATAAATATTTTTCACCATCATGCTTGGGGAACATACTCGTGAGATTCCCTGCAACTGGCAATCGCGACGCTTTCATAGCGCTATATGCCATTTGTTCAATTAAAACGTAATATTTTAAGACATTGAAGTGTATCAGAAGTGACAGTTAATAAAACTAATTATGACTACCTCCAACATAATTTAATTACCGACGTAGTTGCCTGAGAAAAGTTCCCACTTGAGGAAAGCGTACACACTACAAGATGGAGTTAATAATCAAATGTCAGTAAAAACTTATTAACTTAGGTTTTAATTTATGGCAGCGTGCCTTTTTTTAGCGTAACTCTGATAAATTTAAGAAAAATATATAACCCCGAAGTGAAGGCCTATCCTTGAGGTGGAACTAGATGGTGAATTTGTGGGAGATCAACCGAAGTGGCTTTTTCGTTTGATATCTAGGTATTTGTATCTCTTGAAGAGATTTCATAGCACTTCATAATGACCATGATGAGCATTTTGTGATGTTCTAAATATATTTTCGACTTCATTATTAATTTCAACGGATAATGACTTTGTAATAATTATCTTAGCAATTTATTTATAACTTTTGATTCTTTGAATCTGTTCTTATATATTGTAATTCAGTTGTGTCATAACATTCATATCATAATATACTCTTGTGTATATTCCTTAATACAGGATCCGTACAATAAGTATCGGGAATGATTCCAAAAATCAATATTAATTGCAGTTATCATTACAATACGTTATAATCTTCAAAATACATTCCTCCTGTATCGATACACTTAGTTTGGCGCGTCTGCTACTCATTAAAAGTCGATTTCCCGAATACTGCTGAGAGCCTTTGTCGTCGCCGCTTGAACCGCCTCGATGGAGTCGAACCGATATCCTTTGAGCTCCCTTTTTATTCGCGGAAACAATAAAACGTCAGGTGGAGCCAGGTCGGGGCTGTATGGGAGGTGAGGTAACGTTGCCACGCCGAATTTCGTTAGCAGCTGCCGTCTGTTTTGGTTCCTCGCTCAAGACTTTCGGTACCAGCTTCCCGCACAGTTTCGTCATCGCCAGATCCTCTGTTACATTGGTGTGGACGGTTCCGACTGAAAGGCCGGTCTCCTCACTGATAAGGGCGATTGTTTAACGCCTATCAGAGTCCAAAATTTTTTTCACTTTGGCCACCTGAGCATCGGTTCGAGCGGTCGTCGGGCGTCCGAGCTTCCGGCCTTCCTTAAACATTTTGTGCCACTTAAAAGTCTTGTGCGGCTGAAGACATCATCCCTATAAGCCTGTTCAATGAGTTCAAGGGTCTTCGACGCGGATTTCCTGAGTTAAACGCAAAACTTCACAGCGTTGCGTTGCTCGACGGTGCGCTCCATGCTGGCGCGACGACACCACAAACAATCACACGTCACCAAAATCCACCTCCTGTCTCAACGCATGGCCAGAGGCGACTGAACTAAAGTGCGCCTGAGTGGTGGGGGACCCCTATACCGAGCCGTCCGGTCGGACACCCATCCACCGCTCCGTTGAGGTTACAGAGAACCTGTGACGATACGTATTGTACGGACCCTGTATATTAACGAATGGAGTAGAGTTAGGTTAGGTTCAATTTACATTTAAAAAGAGCATGATATGTGTGATTCCATTTTGATAATTAAGTCAGCAGAAGAAGACACATACGAGCCCTCTAAATACTCGTGAGAGTACAGTCAGAATGAAGTTGCTTCATAGATTTGAAGGTGTTGTTCAATAGAATAAAATGAGTAATTTTAATGAAAAAGTTTCAAAATATTAGAGTACACTGTATGCAACTTATCCTGGACCTGTACACGTCCCAGATTGCACAGGTGCAATTAGCAATTGGAGAAATACTATTAGCGATGCTTGGCAGGGAAAAAAATTCAGGGGTGTTCAGCATCACCTATTATTTCCAAAAGGTTTGCTAATAAAATGGCAAAAGCTACTTGGGAAAAACTGTAGAGAAATCAGGTAAGATATTATTCAAAACCGATAGATTTACCAAACACCAAGTGGTATGCAGTCAAGCAGACAAACTGTTACAATTATAACTTAGCGCGTTGAAGAATCAGTGAGGTAGGAATGTGGTCAGAATTGATCATAATAAAATAATGATTATAAAATTCTCACGATAAAGAGGCGAGATATTATCGTAAACATCTTTGCCAAAGACTTACATAAAAGAAAAGTGAACATTTTAATATGGACCATGCTTTAGTACGAGGTTTTGCTCGCACGGTTCAGAAACTAGGTCATTGAGTCAGAAGGACAAGCGTAGTTTGGAAGCCTTCGAAAAGATGTGTGGAAATAACGGAAAATATATAAAAGGCGGAAATAATGAAAAATTAAGAGAATCTAGGCGCGGTAGAAACAGATATATTTAGCTGTTGAGAGAAATTCAATGGCAGGAAAAGTGGACGGAGAAGATATTACACGGAAGTGCGGTGGTGAAGGTAATATCAGAGGAGGAATGCTGGGTAAGCGATGTAGAAGTTGAACAGGATAAGTAATTTGGATGGATTTAACGCATGCCGAACTACAGAAAATTTGAAATATTTAGGTATAGGGTTTAAGATAATTTCACATAAATTTGTTTAAGTTGAGGAGTACAGTGTTTTGTGCCAGGGTTAATCAAAAACCTACCCTGATACGTTAGATCTAATAGTAATAAAAAAGTTATGATACGTTTATTCACAGGACATTGATTTTCCATTTCTTAAAACTATAAATGAGTACTCATATTTATAAATCGACAACGTTGCAATTAAAAAAAGGCGGACGATTATTTATGTGCGTTTAGCGGCGAAGATTACAGTTATATATCTCTTGCTAAGCTATTTTTTGCTTTCTTACAAACCTATAAGAATGACTGAATGATTGAAAACCTCCAATGGCCTATAACTTCATTTATTCAATAGTACTAGCCGTAAGAGCTCAATTCTATCAATAATACTATTAGAATGAGCTCAATATTTCATTTCTTTCATTTTTTTGCTAACAATAATGGCAGGGTATATTCAGGGATGGAATGGGAAATAATTGAAAATTACTTTGAGCAGCTATTTTTGATTAGGCTTTAGCAATGTGAGTCCTTTTGTGTCAGTAGTACGGCAAAGTATAGTTAAGTCCTCTGCGCCATGATGGGAAATTCCCTAGGTCAACCCATGAGGATTTTTTCTTTAGTAACCCCAGAGTAATGTTTTCTCCACTAATAACTTACTTCCTTTTCCAAATTCTCGCGTTTCTTCTCCTCTCCCATGTACTCAAATCCTCGTGGACGTATGTCATCTGTCCCCCAGGGGTCAATTCTTTAAGAGTATCCCGCGGGAGTTCCACTTCAAGTCAATTCGACACGTTCTCATCGTTCAAGCAGCGAGGGAGACTGGATAGCACTGGAGGACGTCTTGATTCCTTTTCAATTCTTATACCCGTATCCTGGTCACATACTTGGGAGCGCACCAACGTCAGGTCTGCACTAAGCCCTCCATAATGGGAACTTGGGTTCATCAATATTGGTTAGAGACACTTATGGAGTGGTATTATTTACTATCATTGGAGCTCACGGGTTTGAAGCCTCAGGAAGCTCAAGTACTGCATGCATTCCTCGAACTATAAGAAAGATACAATTTAATTGAATTCCTTTCCAACACGGAATGAATGATTCTCGTCACGCATATACATCATCAGGCCAGACTATTGCGAGTAGTAAAAGAAAATTGAGGGCGGCTGAATATATATTTATATATATAAATAAATAAATATATATATATATATGTTTATATATATATATATTTATTTATTTATATATATATTATTTATATATATATATATATATATATATATATTTATATTTATATATATAAATATATATATATATTTCCTATTCCACCATTCCACCATTTCCACTATTCCAGATGGCGATAGGTGAAAACATATATATATAGAGTGAGAGAGAGAGTTCCTTCTTTCCCTAGAGAAAGGTGGTTTGGTGACGGAAAATTCAGAATACGTGTGTTTCGTTTGTTGTTTCTCTAAATATATAATGTGAGCGGCACACTAGAACACAAAAATAAAATAGATAACACGTAAAAGGGCACTTCGAATTCAGAAAGTTTAAGTTTTCGGCCTTCTACGAGGCCTTCTTCAGGTCAGACTGGAAGGTTTCGGGCGGTGGGAATGCAAGTTCTGGGAAGGGAGGCGTATGCTGGGAAGGGAATTAAAGATGGCGGTTAAGGGTGGGAATTCCGAAAGATCGGAAAGCTAGTCTGCACGCGGATTCGCTAGTTGTCATCTCTATATTGGTGGCAGAATCGGGTAGGGACTCAAGGATGGCCAGGAAAAAATACTGGTCGAACAAAGGTTGTGGGAATTTGCTTGTGAAGGGATAGGAAGAGAAGAGAGTAAAGCAGAATCACAGGATTACCCGTGATCTCTCTTCTCTTCCTATCCCTTCACACGCAAACTCCCACAATCTTTCCTTCGATCAGTGTGGGAAAACAATTAATTGTCTTCTTCAAAACGAACGAATTTTTCTGAGTTAAGGATGAAACCATGGATCCCACCTACAAATGTAATACTTAGGGACCCGACACTGGCCTCCGTACGCCTTTATTCAGGCTGGTGCGACTACATGTAGATGTATCTCACTCCAACTCTATGCGACCCGTTCTTTGGTTTTCCAATTCACGACGAAGTATCCTCTCAATAAATGCCGCCAATTTTAATCTCGCCGGAGCAACCAGGAGGTGACCTTCGTGAAAGGGATCGGAATATTAATTTCTAAATTCAGTAGCCAACACGAGATATTACTCTTCTTCAGGTCAGACTAACCTCAAGCTTTTCCTCCGACTCCCGCCCCATTTATTTCTCTCTCTCTCCCCCCCTTCCATTCTCTCAGAGCCCTTAAGACCCTTTCTCTCCTCCACCTCGCCTTTCCCCCTCACATCCTTGCCTCCCCTTCCGACTCGCCCCTTCACTTTAAAAACCCTCCCGCGCCCTTCCCTCCCATCCAGAGCCAAGTTCCACGAGCATAAATATTTGATCCTCGCAGTGGCGGCAGCATCGAGTGAAGCTTGCTTTATGTTTCTTCACCGCAAAGCCAAGCACCGCTCCTCCGAACCCTCACCCTCCCCCTGCCCTTCACCAACAAACCCCTCGGCCTCTCCCCCCCTTCCACCACTCAGCCCCCTTCCAACCTCCCCCCTGAACTCTCCATTCCACCATTCCAGATGGCGGGAGTCGGAATCTTGCTCGCAAACTTACTTCCTTCCGTGAGACGCCCCCCCCTCTCCAAACCTCCCTTTCTCCCCTCACATCCCCATCCCTCTAAAACCCCTATTCTCAATCTCCGTAGCTACAACCAACCCTCTCTCTCTCAGCCTCCTCTCGCTTTCCCTCCATTTTCAAACCATCTCTTTCCCAACCGCATTCCTCCGCTCGGCGTTTCTCATTTATGGATTAATGTCCTTCCAGTATTAAACATAATTTAAGCATTGCATTGCGCCGAAAATTTTGTCGGAGCACTTTAGTATGCTTTATTTTTTAGAGACTTCGAAAACCATAACTCGTTCGACAAGGCGATTTTCCTCGTAATTGAATCTTTCATGTTATCATAGGATGTGAATGTTTTTTCCTTCGCATTTCGTCTCATTCGCGGTTAATTGATAGACGATGCATGATTGTTGGACTCTGAGCACGGTAGGGACGTGATGTGTGCCATTGAGTGAATTTGATATTCATTAATAATCCAGGAAAGTGATCAAATAATAAAGTTTATTAGTCAGTTTAAAATTTCACAAAAGCGCATTGTTTTGATCAACTGTATCGTTTAAATTGTTAGAGTAGGCCATAAGGAAGTGTACTCAATGACGAAAATTTGAGTGGTAAGGGAATTGCTTGTTTTACGCAGGGTTTCGAGAATCGAAATCCTATATTTCATAGATCAGCGGCCATGGAGAAAAACATAAAGTAAGCATGATTCAAAGAAATATTTCATCAAATGAATACATAAAAAATACAAACCATTCCATATCAAGACGTCAACCCACCAGATGTTGGGAAAAATAATGGCAATTGTCACATTTACAAATGCATCGATCAAGGAGTTTTGTTTGGTTTCTTTCAGGAATGCCGAAAAAATAAACTATAAAACTTGCAAAAGAACGACTTCTATGATAGAGAGAATTATAATTTGGTAATTCTAAATTCACTAATGACGACATTTGACATTCTTATTCCAAATAAATGAGGATGTGGGCGCATGTTTTTTCCGCCGAGAAATGGAAGCCTCAACTTGCTGGTTTTGATATTAACGAACGAAAATAAATATCATAGACATGCATACATTAGTTGTTTCGTATTTAATTTTCTCATCAATGCATTTTTTATAACATTTTTGTATTTATTATACGCTTTATAATAATGTTAAATAATTATCCTTTGCTAGACTTACTTTTACGGTATTCAACTAATTTTCCCTCAATGAACTATGACGCCATAGGAATATTTTATTTTGCTTTCTCGGTGCCGTAGCAAATGTAAAGTGACAAGTTGCACGACAAGTACTCAACCATTTATTTTTCTTTTTTCATCAAGCATTAAGTGCTATTATGTTAAATATTCATGTACCTATAAATATTTACCGGGTGGCAACACAAATCAATGAGGGGTCTACAGTGCGTAGTAGTGTCCAGAATATCTCATCAAAAAATATAAAAATTGACCTTACCTTTATTAAAATATATCGTGAGTGACTTAAATATTGTAATTTAATATAGCGCTTTGCATATTATTTTGATAGAGTACTTTTGTCAATATGAAGTACTTTGTTGTAGTTCATATTGATACAATTTAATGAAATAAATAATTGATATCTACGCATTAATAGTTTAAGAGAAGATAGAAAATTAAAGAGAAGAAATATTTTAAAAGATACAAAAGATTTAGTGGATAATAAGTATTATATGTTTATTGGTTTTAATTTTTCTATCTCGATTTCCATTTTAGTTTTTTCTTAATCTACGTTGCGTCAGGAATAAAACATGCAAGACTTAGGTTACTGACTCATAATTCCAAATGGTAGTTCAAGGGAGTGAAATCTAATTTCGAGTTTGCGAACGGCGGCCCTACTTCCTTGGGCTGTTTTATGTCCCACATGAGGGATGAATCATGATCGAAGTGGTGTAGGTATCCATCCCATTCCTCCTTCCCTTGAAACTATCCACGTATGTTTCGATTTGGATTACTTTTCCCGACGACCTATCTTCCTGCTTCTGGATACTCAATCTAGTTTCCTAAAGGTGTATGTTTGAAAAGCGTAATCGTGTTATTTCGTTGGAAACTTCGTGTAGAAAACCATCCGCATTTCTTTATAAATCACATTCTCGTAATAAACTATGTGTGCATTCTTTGGCTAAATTAACTCACCCTGGACCAATATTTATTCGTGTAGGCTAAATCCCGTGGCCAATGGCCTGTAAATTCACCAATGCAAGTCCTTGACGCTTACCTAAATGACAAATTCCTCATATTTTTTGCCTTGAAGTTTTAAAATCGATTCCGTGCAGTTAATATTTAAGAATAATTCTTCCATTTTAAATATTTCTAAGAAAGGATTATATTCTTCACTCTAAGAAAAGTTGTTACTTCTGATGGTTGAAGTTTCAAACCCACATAAGCCGACCTGAGACATCAGAAGAAGAATGGCGCTGGGAGGAGAAGCTTTCACAAGAAGGAAATAATTGATGACATAGACTTTGTTTAATGGTTTTTGAAACATATTAGAAAAAATGTTGGCATTGTATGTAGTTATTTACGTTACGAAAATATGGTCATTGAAGCAGGATGACAGGCGTAGATAAGGAGGCTCGTAGTAGGTCGTGTTTGTGGAGAATAATGGGAAAGGTGAAATCCACAGGAATTCAAACGGGAATCACTACGCATGGGGATGGAGAAGAGGGGACTGCTGGGAGACATTCAAAGGAGGCCAGAATGGGGACGCAGAGGAATCTGATTGACAATGAGACGAAGAAGACTGTGATAGAGGGGAAGTAGTTTGACAAACGAAAAAGGGGAGGAACGGTGTAGAGCGGTCGAAAGAAATGAAATGAGGTAGAGCATACGTGAAATTTACGCAAAAGAGCAGTTTATTCTACTCTGTGTCCATCCAAAATTCTACATTTAAGGGTAGTTTACGAAATAATAAAGACTTTTCCTCTGGCTTTCATGACAACGGACCGTGGTCTACGTAAATATGCTGTATAATTCTTGGTGAGTCGTGGTGGACCAGTGGGTAGAGCACTTAGCTGCCGACCGGATGGCTCTCTTTCCATTCCGGATGAAGCCTCTGGATAGCCCCAGTTTTAATCTAGCTGTGTGATATTTCGGTTACCGGAGGTTCCTGGAAAACCATAGGCGGCACAGGAAAAGGAACTGGTCTCACCGTCACTCCGATGTATGAATCATACACGCCGTTGCCATAGTATTAGGTTAGCTCAATTCTCACCTATCAAACCAAAAGCGAGAATTTTGAAGTGTAAAAATCATTGGTCTTGACCGAGATTAAAACCCACATCTTTCGATGCCCAAACCGAGTGCGTTAGCCAGTTAAGCTACCGAGGCGTCCTCTCATACTCCGAAATGTTGTGTTTTGGGTCTGTACGGACTACGTTAATAGTTAACGGCATCTCCCACCGTTCTTTTAATTTACCAAACCAAGACTCGGGTGCATTAATGAGGTACTGATCATCACTCATTAAGAATTCAAGAATTGAAAGCCGTGGTCGGTTGTTTGAATGAAAAGTATGGGGTTCTTCCTTCCAGCACTACAATACTTGCTATACGCGCTAAATTCATTTATCTTCATGGTGAAGTCATTAACTTTAGTGTTACAATCGAAAACCCAGAATGAATTGCTCATTATTTGCGATTGATTTTTATAATCAGCATACTTCTGTATTTAGATTGATATCTAAGGTTTAGGAGTCTAGTTAACAAAATTAGAGTCCAAGTTTCAATTCTCGCGCTGAGTCCGGCTAACCTATCTAAAAATCCTACTGCAGAGAATATGTTTACTTGGTTTTCTCGTAAAATTTAATGGATAAGAATGGAGGAGTAGATAATATGTGTGCAGCTACCGCAATTTCATGAATCTGACACCCTAAGGACATTATTTCGGTGTGAACAAAACCCTATCTCAGATGATCCCATTATTCGGGTTGATATAACTTCTCTTGCTGTTTTGAAACTCAGATCGATATTTTTTTTTAACCTCTTCTCATAGTTCTTCATAGGCCGTTCTCCATATTTACTTTCGTCTATTTTAACCCCAATGTGTCAAATTAGTACCCTTGCTCTTCATGAAACTCCCCTCCTTCTAACCCAATTTTCAAAAGAATTCTTCATTTGTTATTTTTTATATCAATTTTTTCACCATTATTCCATTGCACCAATTATTTTCTTCTCCAACTATCATCCATGTCTTACATTCTTGGACGAGTAGATTTCAATATGCAAATAAGGTTTAATGACTCGTGCCCTTGAGTTCTGATGCTTAATAAACTGCTCGATGCAACGTTTTTAGACTCTGCTTTGTTAAAGTTCATGATCACTTGATAAGTAAACTTTTCATATTTTCACACTACACTTCATTACACTAGTACCGATTTCAACCTTCCTCCTCCTTCCATCCTCAGGTGAAAACCGGTCGTTGAAATAAAGTTCATGAGAAAAAATACAGAGTTTACTTGTTAAGTGAATAAAACTGTTTACTGTTAGTGGTTTTTTGTATGATATAAAGCATAGAAAAACCTATCAGCGTTGCAAAAAAACTTTTCACCAAGAAGGCTTTAGCACCTCGGTTCGGTAAACTTGAACTTGGGGTGATGTTGAACGAAAAAAATAAACCCTTTGTCATAATTCATCGTCAAAATTGGATAATCGTTCCCGGCGACTCTCTGCTTCACCTTCGTGATTTCTATCCATCCATTTCACACCTCACGTTAACCTCCCGATCTTTTCATTTTACTTTACTTCGTTAACTGCTTCATCTTTAAGCTTTTTCTTATCGTGCCCCACGATACTTTCTCTTCCATTATTCCACTCCCCCCCTTCCCCCGCAGGTTTGCCTCTTTTTTATTTTATTCCTCCAAACCGTTCATTCATTACATTCGGTAATCCACGGAAAGCATTTTGACGCTTTTTTTATTTATTTTTATTTGGTGCGCCGGGAAGTAACTGAAGATATTACCTTGCGAGGATCCGGAGGAGAAAACCGTTAGATCGGTAAGGAGTGGCATTCTCAATATTCCTTCTTCCCCGATCGCCCCGACCGAAAAGCGGGAGAAATTTATCTAGCTTCCTGCGTGAATGTTTACCTATTTACTACGTCCCCCTATTCCCACCCCTTCCTCCATTCCTTTATATGCCCTTACCCATCCTCTCCTACACGACCGGCGTGTTTGATGTGGAGAAAGAATGCAAGCGAGAGAGGGAGACGGCGGTCGTGCCTCGCAGTTTCCCGATGCCTCGCTGCATTTCACGCTCGCGCCCGCTCACAGCATTTCAAACCCCGCTCCGTCCCACCTCCCTCCGCACACGGCCCCCTTCACACACCCCCCCCTCCACCACCCCTTGGAACCCCACCGAGTGAACCGGAGAACATTTTCCATCATTTATTGCGTCGGTCGACCAATAAGTCAGCCCCTCTGCGAGGAAGAGATCCGTGCTCCGTGTGTCGGGATTTATGGCCGAGGAGGAAGATTGGATGTGCGTACCTCTCCCCTCATCCCCCACCCTCGCCATCCCACCCTCTCCCGACACCGACGGAGTTCTCAAAACCAGGGAAGTGGATGTTATGTGAATGGATTCGGTAATGTAATTGTCGTTATCAATCAATCTGACCCGTCCCCCGGTCGTAGGAGAGGGACGTGAGTCGATGTTATGAGCACTTTCCATCCGGCACGAGCTCCCCATCTCCATCCCTCCCCGCGACTAGCACCGGGTTTCCCAATAAAACTCTCTTAACGAGCGGAACTCTATAATGTCCTAAAGATGAAGATCCCTCTTCTCTCTTCTGCTGTCAGCTCTAACCTCGCCAAATATATTTTATTTGACCAATGCTGTGTAAACAAATTAAAAGGAAGAATATCCAGAGAGACTGCAGGAGATGCCGACGCAGTAACTATTAACGGAGTCTTCCGCTAATGCGTACTAAAATACAAAAATGTCTTGGCATAGAAATCATTCTCCTTGATGGGGATACGAACCCGGACCCCTCAGTAGCTTAGCTGGTTAAAGCTTTCTGCTGGACATCGGGGGATCCGGGTTCGAATCCCGGTCAATGCAAATGATTTTTACGCATTGCCATTGGTGCATTGATAGAGGAATGTATCCAGGTAAGTCCGGTATATATATATATATATTTATATATATATATATATATATATATATATATATATATATATATATATATATATATATATATCTCATCTGGATATACCTCCTTATATCCATATAAGGAGGTATATCGAGATAAGTCCGCCTGCACCAACCCCGTAATGTAGATACAGGCCGATAAGGACTGATGATGAAGATCGAATTCATAGCGATGAATAAATAGTCTATTAGCTTCCCACCCAGATGACTCAAGTTTGAATCCCAGGGTTGGCAGGATTTTTCAACGGTATCCCGATATCTACTTGACTGCCATGCAGAGGGCATTTCATCTGGAGTACAGCGTCCGTCAAAGAGGACGTTAAACCAGGAGCCTTTTGGCAACTTTCTTTAAGTGTAGGCTAATGCCGACGCCGAGTTTCTCCCCTGTCGTCTCCAATTCCCTGAACATCCTTCCTATTCCAGATTTTCCACCTATCCATTAGGGCAAATCGCTCAACTACATGCGGCCTCTACAAATAATTGCAACAGTCTGACGACAGAGGGATGTACTTGAGAAACTTTCCTCTTCTTATGCACGCCCCATTGTGGAGTCTTCAAGCCGGTTTTCTATGAGCGCCCTTTCAGGACAATATTTGGAGTCACTGTGGCACGTGTTTAAAATTTATACTAGTTATAAATTTCAACATGTATGCACATACAATATATACATATATATATATATATACATATATATATATATATACATATATATATATATATATATATATATATATATATATATATATATATATATACATATATATATATATATATATATATATATATATATATATATATATATATATATATATATATATATATATACATATATATACACACACACACGAGTGTGTGTGTGTATATATATGTGTGTGTGTGTGTGTATATATATATATGTATATATATGTGTATATATACATGTATATATATATATATATATATATATATATATATATATATATATGTATGTGTGTGTATATATATATGTGTATATATACATATATATATATATACATATATGATTTATTTGGTAGTCTACTTAGGGAAACGTGAAATAACGTTTGCAATTAGGTCCACCCTCTTAGGTCGATCTGCATTCATCGACATTGTAACCTACAAATCCAACGCAATAGTGTGTGGTCGAAGTCGTTAAGACACAAAGCATGAAAACTCAAAATAAATTTTTACCCAAATCTTAGTTCATCTGCATCTCTTTGTTATCCTCTCCAGACTAGAGCTGAAGTGTGGGGCAGGGGTCTATTCAATACCTGGCATGCAATAAAATGCTACTCAAATATTAGATTGTCACTCAATGAGAAGTTAACTAATACATACAGTTGGAATAATTTTTCAATAATTTATATGCACTAATAATGTACTCTAATTATAGTAGAATACAGTAATAACAATACGTTTATTGAGTTTAAAATATTTCTCCTCGCATGCTAAACGAGCTGATATTGATAAGGGCGGAATGATTTCACATCAGGTAAACGACATGAAAATTAAATACAGCAAAAATGTTAGCTACAAATCGGGAAGTTTAATAATTACATACACATTTACTTACTTACTCGCATTTTAGCGCAGTTAAGGTAAGTTATTTCCATACGCATATTGAATGAGCTGTTAGTAGGAAGGAAAATTAAAATAAATACAGATTACTTCGCTCCGAAAATATAAATATTCCAATAACATTTCCGTCCCACCAAAGATATTGCTTACAGGCAACACTTACAGCAGATGCAATTGACTGTGGGATTTAGCTTCCGTGAGCATGATTAATGATCCGGAGATATGATTATCACCTTGCTAGGAATCGGTTCTCTCTTCCCCGTTCCATTCTACTCTTGTCTTCCGTTATCCTCTTTGTTCCATTCCATCTCCCTTGAATTTACGTATTCCAGCAGTCCTTATCTTCTCTTAAACCATAACTTCCACCCCGACTTCGGGGTTCTCCCCCCGTGCCCATTTCTCTCTCCGCTATGATCCTCGGTAAGCCACATTGCCTTCCTTGTTACGCGGGGAGTGTATCTTCCCTCCCCGATTCCTTCGACGCCTATCCACGCCGATGTGCTTCTACCTCTTGGAAGCACCACGCCCACTTATGAAAGTGTTCCTCCACGTTGTTCAGTTTTGTAGTGTTCTCTTAAGAGTTTGTGGATGGAGGCCGCTTAGATGATTCATCGAAAAACTTCCCATGGCGTTCCAAATGAAATACGAGGGTCATCCGGAAAGTAGTACCCGTTCGTGAAATAAAGACACAAAAGTAAATATTAACAAACATAAAAAATTTTATTTGAAGGAGGATACTTTAAACTACTTCTCAACATAATCTCCAAGCAAATTAAGGCATTTGTCATAACGTGTGACAAGTTTCTGTATTCCTGCTGCATAGTCCTTCGCCGCCAGCTCATTGAGATACGCGAGGGACCCATCTTGCACAAATTTTTGCATAATGCAGATGGTGTTTAACAATTTCATGAACAATTGTTCGAGAAACATTGGGAAAATGCTCACAGATGTCATCAATTGTGACGCGCCGATCGTTCCTCACGAATTCGTCAACTGAGCTCACCAGTTGGTCTGTAATGACAGACGGTCTCTCCGAACGCTCATCGTCGTGTGTGTTCCCCCTCCCCATGTTGAAGTTGCGACACCACCGCCGAACAGACGACTCGTCCATTACATTGTCTCCATACACCTCCTTTAATTGGCGATGAATATCACATGGGCGAACGTTTCTTGCATTGAGGAATTTAATCACTGCCCTCACTTCACAACTGGCGGCGTTCTCAATTTTTTTAAACATTGTAAACAATCACAGAAACAACACAGGCAATGCTAGCGTCACGCAACTTGGCTCAGAGAAGGCAGACAAGCCACTGAAGCTATCTGACCTCGTCCAGCGGCTACTCGCGTCGTCAGCACTTCATGCGGCACGAACGGGTACTGCTTTCCGGATGACCCTCGTAATAATGACAGCGTCGAGAAGGTACTCAGTTGAATTTGTGAATTGTGGTGGTTTAGAGCTATTTAGAGCTTAGTACTGGAAGTGAACTCTACCACCAATCGATTTGATTACTGTGGTGTTTATGGTTTTATAGAATTTAGAAAGATTGGGTTTGGTTTCATAATATTTTGTCAAATTAAATATATAGTATTTATAGCTGAATAGAGTGGTTTTAGGGGTCACTTTATGGAAGCGATTCATATCGAAAAAGAAGAACTTAGTTATGCCACATGTATTTTATTAGAATGGTCATCATCACCTGATGTTGACTTTGTGAGTCGAAATCTAGGTCTTGTATAGTAAAATACAGATGGAATAACTGAGTATTTCTCTTCCGATATTTATTGGTAATTTTTTCATTGTTATTGTAGTTCTTGTTTAATCGATTGCGTACATTTTTGTGAAGGGATTATGATTTTAAAGCAGAAAATAATTATTATTGAACTCTGTCTACACGTTGTGAATTATATCTTAAGAGAGAATATTTGTAAATCAATGACTATTGGTCTCTAAAGTCTGCTATCAGTTCCATCAATTTGGTGTGTTCAGGTATTTTTACATTCTCCTCATATGAGCAAGTATTGATTCTCATGATCTAATTCGAATTTCAGGTTTTTATGGAAATAAATATTTTGAGATCCTCTGAATTTATTTTGGCTATTTCCAACAGTCTGTCTGTATTTGATAGACTTCTGTCTAGGCAATTACGCAGAAGGTATTAATGTGAGCAACACGAAATTTAATTTAAAAGAAACTGCGGGAGTTGCCGCAACAGTAACGGAGTCATCCGCTAATGTGCATTTTATCAATCCCGGTCAAGGCGAATGATTTTTACTCTCAGAAATTGTTGCATTGCAATTAAATTTAATATTTAGCGTCGTTATTTGCATTTAATATATTTTTTCTAAATACGGCTTTCAAGTTCCTATGAACACGATTCTGCCAGTATTTTATTAGCATTCCTCTACCACGTGGTATTTTTTTAATTCAGAAAATGTCATCTCTTTTTTCTGTATCTCCCAGAAGTTTTGAATTTTTATGATACTTAGATCTACGGTGACGTCCGTAAACCCCATGGTTGATGTTTTAAACCGTGCTCATAGAGTCTGTTATCCGTAAGATTTAAAAACATAATTTGGCGCCATACAGAGTCAGCTAAACAGCTACATACGGATATAATATTTGGATGGCACAGTAGAAGACAAAAGTATAAATAGAGAACACGTAAAAGGATACTCAAATTTCAGAAAGTTTATCTTTCGGCCTTCTCCGAGGCCTTCCTCAGGCAAGGCTGCCGTCAAGAACATTACTTTTAGTATTTTAATAACCACTACAGTTGTATCTCAGATGAATATTGAAATAGCTTACATCACAGTGACCATAAAGTTGTTTTACAGCCACGTTCATTCATCATTTGAATTTCACCACTTCCCAATTAGGCCACCTACATTATATCCTGCCGAGCCGTCAAGGAGCTCTTGGATAGGAAGCAGCAGATATCGACATTTTTTTATTTAAATTTTTGAAAGAGATACGCCTTTAATATAAATGTCAGATAACAATAAGGTTTCGTGATCGTAAATGCTGTGAGGGAAGAAAGAGCGCCTGAATTTGTCCGTGGCGCATTTTATTTCCATTATTTCTTCCGGTCCGTCTGATCTGAAGATAGGTGTAATCTTTTGCCGTAATGATTCCGTTTTTGGTCTCGCAAGTCAATGCATTCGTCCTCTACCTTCCCAAAAGTCATGGGGCCGTATTAATAGTCCCTGCCCAGCTGTGGAGGACTCTTTAGGGAGCCTTTGACTTGAATATTTCTCATGCCATAATGCATTTCTGGGATTATCTCATTCGTTCTTTCATAAAATATTTCAATATAGGATGAGCCCAACTGCATGATAAATAATCAAATTATGATGCAAAAATATTTTAGAGAACCTATCCTAAACACCGATTGTAGATGCAAAGAAAATGTCCTATATAATATCAGCACTCAGCTGTATCCAATGTATACTTTTTACTTCGGTATTATTTATTCCCAATCCTCTTTGGCATTAATTTTTCCTCCTTTTGTAACTATCTCCGCCATTTGTTTGCATGGACTTAATATTTTTTTCCCAAAAAATCTTCTTTGTGCGTATTTTTGCCTTCTATAGAATGCCTTATATTTTCACTGATCTACTCCGTTCATGTTAGCGTTGTTTTCTCCATAGCTCTGCTTCGCAATGCCTAGCGGATCCACTTGCCCAGCCCAATTCGAAGGTCTCCCGGAAATCCTTCCGTCTACCTTCACCTTGCCTCGTTGAAAGTGATCGCAGGCTTACGTTTTTTCCACTCCAATGTAAACGCCGTACGACGTTGAAGAAATTGTTGCATTCATGGATTCCCGTCATCATTCATCATCGAAGTATTTTGGAGAGGCGGGTGCAAAGTTGCCAAAGAGTTCAAGTCGACCTGAGGGAGGAGGGTTGAAGAAAGGGTGGCAAATGGAGGGGAGAGGGGAACAGGGAACATTTGGATCAAAGGGAAGCCCCCGTTCCTCACCAACACGCCCTGGCAAACTAGCACAAGAGGAGGCGTTTATCAGGGTCGTCCCATCATCAGACGTCACGTCCGCTCCCGATTGCAACCCGTCGTCGACGAGAGACACACGGAGAACCCTTCACACAAAAAATAAAATAAAAAAACAAGAAATCCTCCCCACCCTTTGCCCTCCTCCTCCCTTCGGTTATCACGCCCACGGGGGAATGAGCAAATCTCCTTTTATCTGCAAGCCACTCCGACACACTCACGCTCCTACCGACAACCCCCCCCCCGTCCTCCTTTTTTATCATCGCCCACCCCGTTGGGATGCGGCGGGTAGGGAAGGAGTCGGGGGAGGACTCCACCGTTAAAGGTGCCCGCACGTGGCCCCGCCCCGCTCCGCACTTTTACGCATCTCATTGCGTGCACCTTGGAATTTGGATCGGGAGTGGAGAGGGGGAATACAACGTAGGTATCGTCACAGGGTCCGGGGTGTGGCGGAGAGGCCGGCGGTGTGTTTTGGGGCATCGGGGATGGGATAGCGCTTTGAGTTTCAGAGTCGTTGACAAATGACGGCGGCAAGGTGGGCCTTGTTAAGCGACCCCGGTGTGGTTAAGTGCGCCTCGTGTTCAGGTGTGCGTGTGTTTACGTGCGTGTTTCTGTCCGACGGCCCTCGATCTTCTTCGCCCTCCCTCGTCCCTGCGGCCCCCTCCGGCCCTGTCCGTCCCATCTCTCTTTCCTTCTTGCCTCCCTTGTTGCCCCGTGGTTTAAGTACCCGACTGGGTCCCACCTTCCAACACCCCTCTCTTCTCCAGGTGTGTAGGTGTGCACATCTCAAACATTCCAATATTCTAAATATACGTCATGATTCACTCTTTGGGTCATATGTTCACATTAGCGATTGAGGAGAAGAAGGAAATGGGAGAAATGGGAACCATGTGATACAGGAGCTTTAATTGTGGTGATTACTAGGATAAATGGAATTACAAGGGTAAGTCTCGCTACCCTGTGAAAAGGAAGATAACTCCGTAAAACATAGCAAGGAAGAGGAGGCGAATGCATTGACACAATTGACTTTGGAAGTCTCTTTTCTTTGAACATTTTTCTCTATTTTATGCTCGACCAGTACGTGGAGTATTGGGTGAAATTGACCTTTGCATCCAAATGCCACTTTAAACAACTTGTTTCACTACTCGGTGTCAACATTAAAATTTTTAATCGTAGAAGTACATAATATCTTTTCAGCCGGAAGTTATAGTAGTGCAACGAACAATAATAATATGGGCGGGAGACATTTTCTTGTTGTCTGTTCTTAATAGATAATATCCTGAGATGAGCGAAATGGCAGCTCTGGAAATCGAAGTGGAAAATTGGTTATTACGTCATAATATCTACAACAAATTCGTTTTAGTTGTATATTTGATGGTGATTGCACAAAGGTGTTTCTACTAAATGCAAACTATATTGATAAGCTTAGAGTTGTATTCAGGGAAACAACACGAACATTCATAGGATCCCTAATATATAAAACACCAATGTGGCGCACTTTGGAAATCAGCATTTTTATAAAAGTTTTGTAGCTACATAACTATGGATGGCAATGAGGAACTGCATTACTAGGCTCTACAAGGGTCACATCGACCCATTACTAGTCGAAAAATATACTTGAAAAAGTTAACAGTTTATTAAAAATGAGAGGAGAACAAATAAATGTTGTAATAAATTATTAATAAAGATTGCACAATAAATGATTTCGATTTGAATTTAGTGTTTCAGGGCGCGAAATGATGAGTAATGATCACCGTCACACAAAATACCGTGATACTTCGTATATAAAGTACTAGATAGATCTGAAACTCAATGCCGTTTAGATGAATTCATTTAATCAGTGATGGGTACAGGTTCACTGAAAAAGCCAATTAGGATTTATTATTTCACTATTACAAAGAATTAATTTATCGGAAAAATATAGCTTGTTTTTAACTCATTTAGGCATTATTTTAGGGAGACGATAATGTTCAGATGAAAGATTATTTGTCAAAATTAATTACGTACACTAAGGAAGAACTTTAAAGTTGCAATAAAGATAAAGATTACGAAGCCCCTTCGTTTGCAAGCCGAGCAAACGAGTCTGTATGAATATGCAGGATGGCTGAATTTACTTTTGATGCGTAGGGAAGTAATAAGTCCTGGTTATATCAAAAATCTACGCTTGATAGAGTTTAATCTCTCCTTTTATTCAATATTCATTACATCTACCGTTATTCTGCGCATAAATTAAAATTTTAAAAATAGTTGTATTCGATTTCCAACCAATTTAGTCTTGTAATATGTATTACATGTTTCAGTCTTTAATTTATCATAGCGTTAGAACAATACATTTTTGCAACAAAGCATTGTATTAATATTAGAATTTTAGGGTTATTAGATGTACTCCGCCAGCACGTATTTGATGGAGCTATATTTTTTTATTTTAAAACTTTTTACGTATTATTGCTTCTGATTGGCGTTGGGATGTTGAAGTAGAGGGGAGAAAGTTAGGCAGACGAGTAAAGTGGAGGAACAGTATCAGCATATGGAATGGAGTAAAGGGAGGAAGGAAGTATGTTAAACTAAAGAGGGGTTTACTATAGTAACGGAGGTCATGTTGTGTTCTTATTAAAGGATCTAAGAAATGAAGGTATGTTCTAATTTAAAAGCAGAACACCATCAATAAATATTAATGAACGGAACAATAATAAAACCAATAGATTGAATGACGATGAACTTCTGCGTGGGATGTTTCGACGGGAGAGAACCTTTTTACTCCCAATAACACTCGGCCTAAATCACCAAGTTCAACCGCTCTCATTTTCTCTGGCACCTGCTTACAATACCTATGTATGTGCAAGTCAATCTACAGTGCCTCCGGAATCGGATATAAATACGATTATTATTTTGCAGTCTTCGGTTTATTGTTGGTTGTCGATGGACGCAGAATGACCGCCGTTAGTTTCATTAGCTTCACCTACCAAGACACAGTGTGGCATACTGCACTACATAAATCGTAAGCGCTATTTGCTTTTAAAAGGATCTTGTTTCGTGAAATTTAGGCTAGAGCTAAATTTTATAATAGTTAATTTGACCCCGATCTACCCTATAGTATGCCCTTACTGAGCAAATAAGTAAGAGTTTTAATTGCCTGTCAGCTTTAAGAAAAATACTCTAGTGGTGTCGCGTTTAACCTGAGATCATTTTCATCATTAGAAACGGAATTCATACGCTGTAAGTGGGTTAGGCTAATGTAGAACATCAAATACTTATCCCATTATTTTGTGCAGTTCACGCAGTAATGGAACCAGTTCCTTTTCACATGTCACGAGCCTGTTTCTTTAGAAGATCTGTAACCCATTTCCAAATATACATGTCAGTTTAAAAGTCGTTGCAATTTACATTTATGGAGTTAACTCATTGTTACAACGAAATCAGCCCTTGTTACCTGTCTTCGTCACACAAAATGTCAGTTCGAAAGTTTCATATTACATTTGAGACTATATTTTACTTATAAATCATTTACATGCATGATATACGAGTTTGGGAAAGTTATTATTCTTATTCCGTTTATTTTCTTAAGTCAGCAGTCCATTAGACAGAAATCGAAATGCAGCTTTATCAAAAAACTTAGCGGCTGAAAAATTCACGGAATAAGCTGGAAAATTTTCTCAATAATAAAAAACTATAAATATACATTTTTTGGGCCCGAAGACTCATTAAAGGAGATAATATAATGGTAGTTCTTACATGAAAGCAAAAAATAGATGTCTTTAAATATGAAGAATATGATTAACAAGAAAAATGTATACAAAATATCATTTTACATGCATATTCAATGATATCAAAATAGTGTAACAATGCCGAGTTATGTGAATAACATCGGACGTGGTTATATCAGGGCAATCTGTTTTCTTCTGCCAGTAAAAAAGAGGCCATCTTTCAGCAGTAGCTCATTTATATTTAAATTAACTAACTTTGCACTTCTCTTAATTCCACGTTAGGAGAAATTACCTCAGGGTTCTCACAAAAATCATACCACTGATACTTTGAGTACATAGAGGCGGCACTTGGAATCGAGCACAGAGTCAAATCTCCGGTCAGCATTCAAGCGCCCTGCTCACTAGAGCCCCTCACCCCCTCTCGATTTTTTCCAACACAGGGGACGAAGATATCTAGGCCCTCTTCTGTGAGCCGCAATTTCTATCACTGAACTGAGACTTTCGAGATTTTCATTTGGCCGCGAAGGAAAAAAAAAGACAGAGAGGCAGGTATGCAGGTGCGTCTGTACCCTGCACGCGTGCTTCTGGAGCGCAGAACCCCTATTCAGGGGTATTTCCAATCCTGTGTGCCGGGAGAAGGAGTGGTGGACGTTCCGTTCTGTTCCGTCTGCTTGTTCGCCCGCCCCGGTCCCACCCTACCCCCTCTCGTCCCTCCCCAAGCACCAGTGTCTCACGTGTGGCGGCCCTCGGGGGCGGATCCCCCACCCCCCGGCCAGGGCCCCCCTCAAAACTCACCACCTCCTTCCTTCCTCCCCCTCACCCCGCACCAGGCCCTAATCTTATTCCAACTTATCTTCATCACAACCCCCGACTCTCCCTCCCGCCACCCCCCGTCACATTCCTTACCCAATCCGCTTTGTGCTCAATTCCCTCCTCCCGCCCCGCCCCTCGTGCACCCATTTTCCACACCCGCCCCCCCTCCTCCTCTCCCCAATGCACCCCGCTCCCCAGGACTCTTTCCTGTTAATTTAGTAGAAAGCATTGGAACGAGGGTGCCTCTAACCACCTCCTCGCCCCAATATTCTGCCGCCCGCACCACTCTTACGCGCACTCGCTCCTCCCCGCTCTCCCACGCCCCACTCCTTTTATTCCCTCCCCCCCTCCTAAAACCTCCCTTTCCTCTCCCCCTTTTTTCCGTTGCAATGGATGGTCCGACCACTTCGAACGTGAGTGGGTTTTAGTCAGTCCCACACTCAACCACACACGCGTTCGCCAGGCGCACATGCACTAAGCTCTCACACATGCACAAAACCCTTTGCCTTTCTCCACTCTCTCTCCTTCACTCTAAACCAACTCCACCCTCACCCCGCCGCACACCTCCCTCTACTAACTAACTCTCCACGCCGCCGAATCCTGTCCCATATTTCCGCGCGGCACATTCTTAGGCGCCCATCACGTCTCCCTTTATCTCCTCCCTTCGCTAGACGAATGCACAAACCCTCGTGATTTTTCTCTTTCGGATTTAAATCTCTCGAATCCCCCAACGGCTATCGCCCTATCATGCGTTAAAGGGTCGCCGGCCAATGCAGGGAATTAGCGATTTGATCATGGAATTTGGAAATTAATTACAGGGATATATTTCGATGTTGGGTTATGTTGTCACTCCTCTGTTAGTGACATGTAACAGTATTTAGTTTCTCGTCAACATGGAACGCCTGCATGTACGGTTTTAAAATGGCAATTGAAGGCGAGTCTACTTAAAATTAGTAGCAATTTTCGTTATTAAGAGGGGAAACTGCAAACGGGTTTCAAGTCAATTTGGTGAGAGCTGTTTTATACTCCAATAAGCTTAAAGAGTTGTGCACATCGTTTTCCAATTTCGTAATTCCACAATGTTAGTGGAGAAAAAGAATCCCTTGAATCGGATAATAAGACTTTTAATTACTCTTAGCTGTTACTGTGGCCTCACCGGTAAATAAAAATGTACATTTCAAATTATCAAGCTTGTGTAAAATAGGTATTCACTGTTATTCAGTAAATTTAATCCGTTTTTAACCGAGAAGTATGTTATATCCTATGAAGTTATTTTAATGCGAGTCACGTTAAATTAAAAGTAATTTTTGAAGCTAATCCTCAAGTCAATTTGATAAAAATATTTCTGCTCTCGCTAAAATTCTTGCAAAATTATTTTCACAAAATTAAAAGAAAAAAATATTCGAAATAATACCCAAAGAAACGATTACATTTTTAAAAAACGAAGTACAAATAACATGTTACTTTAAAATTCATCCCTGCACTCTTCTTTTGCCGGGCACTGGTATTAGCATAAAATTATCCATATTAAAAACCTTTCCAATAGACAAATTACTTAATAGCATACCAGTTATTAGGTTAGAATTTATCTGATAAAATAAGCAGGTTCTATTAAAAGGACGAGGGAAATAATATAGCAAGCTAATGAGCTATCTACTCGAAGAATTATTTTTTAGCTCAATATTCTGATTTAATATAAATCGCTAACACAATAATACCAATGACCGATATAATATGCTGCCAAAGTTGGAAAAAATGGGGTTTTCGCTACAACATTCATCAAAAGCACTGTTTGTGGATAGATATTCATGTGAGCGGATTTAAAGTAATTTTGTTGGCCCGTGGCCCGGAATTAAGTTCCCAGCAATCCCCCTTATATTTAACGTGATCTGTAAATATAATTAAGGCCATTGAGTTCTTCTTACTACTTGTTAAATATTTAAAGCATAAAGGTAAAAAAATTATGATCACTATTAAATTGTTACGCATATACATTGACAATATTGAAATTATAACGCCTGTGAAGGAAGTATGCATATTCTCGCAACATAGATTGTTCCGAAAACTATTGAATTTCATCTCCCCATTAAGATTTTCTCAGAACCATTAGAAGTATTCTGTTCACTGGTATATGTAATGAATCCGTCAGATTAACGATAAGGCCATCCATTCGTCTTTCAATATATCTTTTGGACATATGGCCCTCATACTCATCTCGTATAATTTCCCCAATTTATTTCGATCCGAACATTTGATCATAATCATTCTCATGCGATACCAAGGCGTTCCCTACCTCTCCAGTCTTCCTTTGCAACCGCTGCCAGTGTCCCTTCCTTTTACTTTCGAGATACGTGCCAGAGATACTCGTATACGTTTTAATGAACTTCTTCCATGCTTCCAATATGGTGCATCCGGTTGATGATAGTTATTTCTTCCAGAGGAAAGTCTTCGCTGACTGGACTGCTCTTCTTACTACTATTTCCTACTTCCAACTTTGTAGATGTTACTACTCGTACTTACGCGGAAAAGCTCCCCTACTTCATCCAGGTTTTGAATGCTAAATTCAAAGAATTATTATGCATTTTACTCTTCTCCAGCAAAAAAACTTTGTTTTTTGTTAAAGACTCTCCATTCTCGGGATGTCACCGCGTAGGTTGTTTTTCTGACAACAGCTTCGCCCGTATTTCAATGAGCGTCTTCGGGTAAAAGTGATTTGTTTTTTGTTAGTTTAACCCGAATTAGTAGGTACTATTATTCCATGGTAGCACCGGAGTAACATCTTTTTTTACTCAGTGCATTCGGGAAGAGTTTCCAAAGGTTCAAATGCACCGTCACTATGGTTAAACTCTAGCCGAGGTCTCGTGCCCTCAAGGCAGCAGTGAATATAGAAATAGTAAATTGTGACGAAAGGAAGTATTTTCAAATGTGAACAAAAATAATTAAATGTAATTTTATCCAAATAAATTATCGAGGGGATTGAGAAATTGAGAAAGCATCACAACCATTTTGGGACCACAACGCACCCTGCAGTATATGAGTATAAGTTAATACTCAAGAGAATAGCAGCAATTACATAGTATTATCGGACTAATAAGTATTGCTCATTATGTTTTTATTCTAGGCAAACATATTCCCAAACGGGAGGGGCAGCTTGAGTTTCATTAAATCTTCCCCCTGGGGGTGGAAGGGGGAGGACCCAACTCCCTTTGGGTCCAGCTCCTCATGTTTTCTGTTGCTCTGTCCGGTCGCTGCGTTTGAACGACGCAGTCAGACAGACTTGAGAGATCTTGATCTTGACTAGGTTTGCTGACGAAGGCGCTTGTATGCGTCACTTGATTGGATCGAGTCCAAACTATTCCCCTTCCGCCCGACATCCGTCACGCTCCCCCTCTCTTTTCCTTCCTCTTTCCCTCTTCCTCGTCTCCCCGCTTCCATTTCGCCTTCACTCCTCTCCTCCCTAAGTCGCCCGAGAAGGATTGTCGCGGTTCCCTTATCGCTTTGGCAATAAGCGGCCACCGTTCCATGTCTTCCTCTCCTTCCCCATCACTCCCCTCCAGGCAAAACCTCCATCTCATTATCCTAGCGGACGACCCGGAAAGAGGTTAAACTTGTCGACGTTGACGTCGTGAAGCCGAAGAATATTCAGGACGCAGTGATATCGATATTTAGGATTTTTTTAATTTCTTAACCGGAAGCTGGGTGTTTGACTTTGCGTAACGTTGCAGATTGTTGATATGCCCTTTCGATCGTCCTGGTTGATGTAATTTTTCCATCTCAAAATTTGCCAAAAACTTTGTGTTTGTATGTCCAGATATGTGTGGCTAGAATACATTTATATGTATATATTTTTCTTATATATATATATATATATATATAAATATAAATATATATATATATATATATATATATATATATATATATATAAATATATATATATATATATATATATATATTTATATATATATAAATATATATATATATATATATATATATATATATATATATATATATATATATATATATATATAAAACTTGCACAACAACAAACAATATAAGAACACATAAAAAGAACACTCATACGTTATTTCCTGACAATAGTACTGGGTACAGAGTACCACTGTTTCTTCCGAGAAATACGGAGATAAATCCCATCGAAATTATTAGGAAATAACGTGTCAGTGTTCTTTTTATGTTTTCTTATATTGTTTGTTGCTGTCCAAGTTTTTTATTCAACACTTCAGTTTTAATTCGACGAAATCATATACAGGTATGTATATACATATATATATATACTCATATATACAGAAACATATATAAGGAAAAGGGATAGGAACACGTATAAAGGACGAACACAATAGAGGTGGGGAAGGCGGAATCGAACGGATCACAAGAGTAAAAATATATTATATATATATATATATAATTTTATATGTGGGTCGCGGTAGTAGAGCGTTGGGCTATGTGTTTTTTGGGTACCAGATCTTCTAGGGAAACCATAACCGGTGCAGGGAAAGGAACTGACCCCCCTACCCTGATTTGTGAATTTCACACGCCGTCTCGGGCTTTTACTGGGTGAACTCTACCATCACCTACCAAACCGACCTTCAGGTTGACTACTTTGTTGATGGTTCTTTTATTTTTGTAAATTTATATATAATTATACTTGTAAACACCCACACATATATATTTACATTTTTTGAGGAAATAGGCATATAAGGAAAAGGAAATCGGTCACCTCCTATACCAACTACAACTACGGGTACTACTCGGGAAAAGTTCAACGGAAATATTTTAGCATGCACTCATATGATTTCACCTTTTTGGATAAAACTCCTAAGAGACGGCTAACATATTGACGGTTTGCAATAATGGTTAACCATGTTGGCAAAAAATATTTTTAGCTGGTAACTAAATTTGTGTCGTGTTCGCAAATTTGCAAAGTGATGAAGAGCTTTCAAAATGTCGGCGTTTTAATTAATTTTTACGCATTGCCTAATATTATCTAGTGTATTGTATGTCCTGGTTTAGAATTGGACGCAATTCACTCATCCGGTGCTACGAATAAGCGTTTGTCTTTTCATAAATATTATCCTTAGATTTATGTTCCGTGACGAGAAGAAGTTCCTCCTTGTTTCCATTAGTAGTCTCGTCACTTCTCGTCTTTATTTATGCTTTCATTTCATACTTCAATCTAGTTCTTCTCTCCTTTGCGTATCCCAGCTGGATTTTTTTTCCAAGCCTGAGACTTCATTTTTTGAAGGTGCCTTTCTATTCATTTCTGTGCTATTGCCATGGAACTTCTGCCTTCATAAGGTTTTTATGGACTTGTTTGTCTGAGCTAGTGTTTTTAGAGTTGACGGTTCTTTACGCTCTAGAAAAAATTCTCTAGTTTTGTCCCTCAATAGGGTATATTGGTTCCCTTCCTCTTGGTATTACTCTAAAAATGCTTTTGTGAGTTCTTCGAAATAAGCGCCAGATATTTTGATTTTGAATATTTTCTAGAGGCTTTTGTGAACGCATCTAGTTCCTCTTTCAAAATTCTACCATCCAAGTCTTAATAAATTTCTGTCCTCACGCAATTGCGATTTAAGCTATTTTTTGAACTTTGAAAGTAATACTTTTGGACGTCTTAATGACTTTAGAACATCTCCGTTTTACCGCTTCCCCCTCTTAACCGTCGTTGCACTGGAAACAGGCGGTTAAGCCAAGTTTTCTCTGCTATATGTGCCCCAGGAAATATGATTTATTGAGCGCGAGTGGGAATATTATTTGAGTAAACGTTATAAAAATTTGAAAAGATAATATTTTTTGGATTTAATACGAAATTGTACAACCATTTCATCGAAAAGCCGTTTGATGCAGAATTATTAATAAAATGCGATCAGTAATCCTTCACCGAGTTCTTAAAATCCATCCGATGAGTATATGTATGATATACCCATTTTCAGCCTTTTGGAAGAATTTCGCTCCCCGCTATAACGAATGCTTCCGTTAATTATCTTTTGGTCCCTGTTTCTGCCTTCGTGTGTTTGAAAATATGTCCACTGTCTGATGTCGCAATTTTTAATGCTTCGACAGTTGACATTGAAGACATTTCTGGTGTATAATGCCATATGTGTGAATGAAACGGTAGGACTTTATGTAACCATGGGTCTTCTGTGAAAATGTTTTTATTAATATCAATGTTATTGATGATATACGAGTAATGAAGTCCACAAGAGCTAATTGTGTAGTATGTAGTCGTGATATGGTGGAATTGAACATAATAATGAACAAAAGTTAACATTTTTCCATAAGATATTGATTTATTGAACGACTGGTTTCGATGCACTACTCGTATATAATTTCCAGGTCACCTGAAGATGATGAAATACATCGAAATCAGTCGTGTAATAAATCAACTTCTGGTGGAAGAGCGTTCTCATTTGTTCGTTGGTCCGTAAGGGTTTCTCATATTTTCCAATTATAGGTTTTTATTTTCCAGACCATAGACACCCGGGTCTTGGAGCACAAAATTGTCTAGGTGAACTCGATATTATTTCGAAATTTTCAAACTTTTCAAAACATTTAATGGAAAAAATGCTTCCAGTGACTTTTCCCACGTGGTGAGAAAGGGGCAAAGTTGGATTTCTTGGAATTGTTTTAGTTTATAGCTGCGTCCTAAAGTAACTTAAAACTTCCTAATGATTATACGTATTTTCCCTTCGCATATTCACCACGGTCTTCTGTTCTTCTCTAACCTCCCCCAACAGCCTTTTCATTCCAGCTATCCTTACGTCTTCTCGAACTGTGACCTGCCTCAAGTTTCCATTTTCTCACCTCCTCGCTTCATTTTCCCTCACCCATAACTTTGACCGGCACAAGTAAAAAATTATCCTCTCCGCCCACTTTCCTATATACTTTGTCCCTTACCCTCCTCCTAGGCATATATTTGCTCCGAGATTATAATCCTGGTCTCACCTTGAAAATGACTTTCGCACCTTTGGTCTGAAAATGAAAAATAAAAGTATTGTAGACTTTGCTAAGTTTATGCCGTTCACGTAAAAGGAAGAGAGTTTGCGTTGTTACGGAGACGTCGATTTTATCCCTTTTAGAAAAAGTGAGTCTTCCTACTCTCTGAATGGTTTTTATGATTCTTTGTCCCAATTCACTATTCCCAGAACTTGACCTACTCAACATCACACGCGTCCTTCCACACCCGTGCATCCACTCAATCCCTTGCCAGGCCTCGTGCGTATAACACGCGACTCTCGACGGGGTGGTGAACCCAATACGAGGGACGTTTTTTTTTTTATTTTAATATTGCGAGTCAGCATCGGAAATGAAAATTGCACAGCCATTGATGAGATTCTAAACTACACGCAGGGGACGGAAGAACCTAGCGGATTATATTTTTATCACCAGTAGCGGAGATCTGATTTTAAATTGCTCTTTTATTCTTTTGGCGAAATTTTGCCGCACGGTTTGGTAGCACAGATGCCTTCACGTCAAGATAAACGAATCGTACCAATCACATTCATCCTCTCGCTCTGTCGATGAAAAAAAATGCTTCAATGATTGTGAAACAAAATTTGAGTATTTATATGAGGATTGTAGAGATTGAACTATTTATAGAACGTTATAGAACACAAATAATCATTGAACCCAGCAGAAGAAGGTACTGTGAAATAAATAACTGCCCAAAAAAGAGAGTTACCTAGGAGAAAACTAAAATACGATTAGAGAATTTAAAACTTCCGGGTTTTTCAATATTTTTAATGGAAATCTTATAAACGAGTGCCAGACACTTAAATATCACCTTCGAAGTACAATAAAAATCATTTATGTGCTTTAGTGCCTCCGTTGATGATTTCTGAAATACAATTGGCCATGAAAATTGCAAAAATTGATGGTTTTCATGGAATGCTTACATGTAAATCGACTATACTTCCAAAATTGAATGAACGACAAATGTTTCGGGAATCATTTTTGTGTTCCATGTGATTTCGAAAGTGAATTCATCCAAGGGTAGTATCATGTAAATTATTTGAATTTTCCCAAATTTTTGGATCGGAAATAGATGCTGAGACATTAACTATCCAAACAAATAACTCCCGTGTTGCGAACAATCTTGCTTCTTAGAGAATCCAAAGCCCGTAATAATATTTTTTTTCCTCCAGTGCTCCTGTTGAATATTTCACAAGGGCACACACTCACTGCCTCTCCGCGGCCGATTCGAATTCCATGAAACTTTTTCGGTGGGCGTGCAAAGTGAATTCCTACGATCGTGTTGGTTTTCGATGTCAGCGTATAAAGGTCCCAATTCCAGGGACGGGAGCGTATAATTTTGCGAAATTCTCGGATCCGTCTAAGATAATCCCCCCGACCGCGTCTATTTTCGAGAGAGTGCCAACGTCGATGGCGTGCCGCGAAGCACGAGCCGGGCCCCTTTGTGGGCACGCGATGGTCATGCACGTCGGTCGTGGGGCGAAAAAGGGCCGGTAGTTACTGCTTGCGTATTCATAGCGGCATGCTCAACTGCGCCTTTGCTGCCGTCGTCTGAAGTGCCCGCCTTTACAAGAACAGCACAGAGCCCGGGACGAAAACAGACATCCCGGCGCGCGCCGCGCATTTGCCTCGATAAACAAGCCCTCCCTGCCCCGGCCCCGCTTTGGCAGCTTGCGCCGGGCGTAAAAATATTTCTTGTAGAGTGGAAGCGTGCGACGGCGTTTCTGTGCGAGTGACATAGAAAATAATGCGTACAGTCAATACCCTCCCCTCGTAAAAAAGTCTACACTCCTTGTTGTATGTCTGTTGACGTATTTATGCATGTAAACGAAGAGGGGTTAAGTGGAAGACAGGACTATCTAGTCTCAACACGTTTCATAACAATAATAATTATTTTTATTATTAATTTTTTTGTTCTAATTATTAGTATCATTCTCTTTGGTCACCTCTATTACGCAGTAGTGAAGTCACCACGGATCTCGTTATTTCATTGTGTCCTATCGAAGGAGGTCAGATGTCAAATTATGTCAGAATTATAATGAAAGGTTAAAACTCGATTTGGACAGTGCTAAAGTAATTTTTAAAAAGTTTAGTTTATCTCCTTAGAAATATATCTAAATAATTTCGGTATTCTTCATAAAGGCCTAATTTACTCTGCGAGCTATCATGAAATCGAACCTCTTCCGATTTATGAAAGGGAATAGGGAAGAGCAACAAATTCTGAAGATTCTGAAGTTCCGATTTCACCAATTTGTCTCGGGTAGTAGGATGCTTCATCTACACACGCAAGTCACAATTTAAGGGGTTTGACAGGGTGGGCATCCACACAAGACATTAACAGTGGGTAAAGCGCTATGATCACGTAACCGGCATGATACCGAAGCAGGTGATAATTCTACGCACAGATAAGGACTTGTAATGTTTTACCAAAAGAAAGAAAATCGATAAAAAATATAGCTTAGCTACGAACTGATTTTTTTATTCCCTACATGATATTGTTCAAAGCTGTATGTTTCTTATTGTTCTTGGAAAACACGTCAACTTTAACCAATTATTTTTGAAAATAATCTATTTTATCATAATCATTCATTCCTTAGTTTAGACATTTCATTCTACGAGCCTATGGTTTGCTAAAAATTAGATTCTATTCCGTATATACTATGTAGAATAAACCCAGCTCTGTTTATTTCTGAATAATAGATCTACCTGGGACACCTCAGGAGACACAGGAAACGTACGAGAGTAATCCCAGAAGTACCCGACCCAACAAAGAAAGTAAAAATATTTTGGAAAATAATGTATTTGTTTTTCAGCATAGTATCCTTTCAGCTCTAAATCCCTCGTAAATTATGGTTCCTCGGGGTTACTAGTTGCAACCGCTAAATTATTGGGTGATGCAGGATAAACTGTGCTTATTATAAAAAGGAATTTGTTAAAAGCGTACAACCAATATCCCCTGCTATTGCAAGATCAGGTTCATATTCCTCACCGTAGTTGTACTGCTTTTTATTGAATACCTAAGGGATGAAATTACATTGAAGCGATAATTATTCAAAATCCGTTGAACTAAGCAAAAAACAGGCCACCATGCAGATTAACGCCAATCGTAGTAGTTTGGCTGAATTTCGATTAATCCATTGAACATCAGACGTCAGCAGAGCTTTTGAAAATTTTTCATTTATAATTGCGAACTTTGAATTATATTTTTCTCAGATAATTCATTTTCAATTCAGCTTTGCATCCATCGCGGTGGATCATTCACCTTCGTCATAATTCTTTTCAGCAATTTGGGGGTTCAGGCCCTGAGCATTTTCGGTGGTGAAATTCCGGGAGGGGAAAACCGAATCAGGATTTAAACGGTCTGGTTAAACTATTTTACTCAGGCATTCACTGTGACAAACGAGAGATCGGTTGAAATGTCGTTTAATTTCGACGAGTGGTAGTGCGTATTTACTAACTTCCCCCAGTCAAGCAGTGCGAGCATTTATAAAAGACCGTGTGCTCCATAGTTCATCCCCGCCAATAAAAAGGAACTTCTCCTAAATATACATAATTTATCTATATTATCAATTATATACATGTACATAAATATATATGTATTTGGAACTGACCTGCAGTGGAATGTTGAAGACTGTTATAGAGGGGAGGAGAGAGAAGGAACAGGTTCGGGATGTTGGACGGGATGAAGGGAGGAAGGAAGTACTCAGATGTGAAGAGGGACCTGATGAAGAGTAGGATGCTGGATTTTGTGTTTTGTTAGGAGTAATAAAATAATTATTTTGTAGTTGTGTCTATCAAAAAACCTACCTTAACCGGTAGTTTACCTAATAATAATAATATGTAAATATATATATATATATATATATATATATATATATATAAATATATATAAAGGAGAGAGTTTGTTTGTATGTATGTAATTTGTTTACTTTTTTGCTGTCATAGAAAAAGCATTTTTCCAACTATGCCAGCAGGATACTTTTGCAAGAACACTATTGTATTCAGAATTGCCGAGATATTTTACGTGGAATACATCAAGGAAAGTCTTTTGTAGAAGAAAAATGGGCAACTTTGATCCTGAGAATAATATTTATTCATGTGACGCATTGGGCCGAGTCTACACAGTCCATCCTAACAACGCCGAATGTTATTTTTTAAGAATGCTTCTTCATACCATTAGAGGACCTCGCTCATTTGCAGAATTAAGAACGGTAAACGGAGAAATATGTGAGACATTCAGAGAAGCTTGCCAGAATTTAGGGTTGCTAGAAGGAGATCAACACTGGGATGACTCATTGCGAGAGACCAGTTTGATTTCTCTTCCAGGACAAATCCGAATTTTGTTTGGCATCATAATAACCTCCTGTAATCCATCTAACCCAAAAACATTATGGGAAAAATATAAAGAATCAATGAGTGAGGATATACTGGCTAAAGTTCGAAGTGAAAATCCTACATTGGATTTTACGTTTAACTCCAACATTTTTAATAAAACTTTGATTATTTTGGAGGAAAAGTGTATCACCATGGTTAACAAGACTTTAGTGGAACTCGGTCTTTTTGCACCTGTACATGATCAACAGGGTGTATTTTATCCAGATTATATACGTGAAACTAGCTACAATGTCTTAGACTTAGAAGCATACATCGCGGATAAAAAGCCACTTCTTAATGAAGATCAGGAATTCGCGTACGAAACAATAATGGATCAAGTAGATAAACAAGAAGGAGGTATCATTTTTCTTGATGCTGCTGGTGGCACGGGAAAAACATTTTTAATTAATTTAGTTCTCGCTGAAATCAGGGTTCATGGAGAAATTGCTCTAGCCGTTGCATCTTCAGGTATTGCAGCGACATCAATGGAAGGAGGAAGAACAGCCCACTCTGCCCTTAAGTTGCCACTTAATATTTCTCGACAAGAAAATCCCACATGTCATATAAATTAAACAAGCGGCCAGGCACAAGTTCTTATAGAATGTAAATTGATAGTATGGGATGAGTGTACGATGGCTCATAAAAAATCTCTTGAGGCCCTCAACGCAACACTTCAAGATCTTAGAGGAAACTGCAGGTTAATGGGATGAGCTCTGGTACTCCTGTGTGGAGACTTACGTCAAACACTGCCTGTCATTCCAAAATCGACTCCAGCCGATGAAATTTATGCCTTTTTAAAACATTCTGTTCTATGGAATCGTGTCCAAGAAATTAGCCTTAAACAAAACATGCGAATCCTCTTAAGAGATGGGAATGCTCAAAATTTTGCAAATAAACTTTTGGAGATTGGAGAAGATAGATTAGTTATTGAAGCATCTGGTATGATAAAATTGTCATCAGATTTATGTGTATCGGCGAAAACTGTCCGCGATATGATACAAGCAGTCTATCCTAATGTTAATCAAAATTATAAAAATTTAGAATGGTTGCGAGAAAGAGCCATTCTTGCTCCTAAGAACGATGATGTTAATGAAATTAACAAGGAGATACTAGCCATGCTGCCAGGAGACGTGATTGAATATAAATCGGTTGATACCGTAGTGGATGCTGACGAAGCCGTCAATTATCCAACGGAATTCCTAAATTCACTTGATCCAGCTGGATTGCCACAACATCGCCTTATACTTAAAGTAGGATCTCCAATCATTTTATTGCGAAATTTAGATCCACCAAAACTCTGCAATGGGACACGATTGTGTGTGACAAAATTAATGAAAAATATAATCCAGGCAGTCATTTTAACTGGAAAAGGAAAAGGTGATATAATTTTTATTCCACGGATACCTCTAATCCCAATTGATCTTCCCTTCAACTTTAAAAGATTACAGTTTCCAGTCCGGCTAGCTTTTTCAATTACCATTAATAAATCACAGGGACAGTCTTTAAAGTTTTGTGGTGTTGATCTAAGATCGCCATGTTTTAGCCACGGGCAACTTTATGTTGCTTGCTCCAGGGTAGGTTCGCCTAAAAATTTATATATTCTTTCTCCTGGATATGAAACAAAAAATGTAGTTTATAAACAGGTGTTAGATAAAAAAGATTCTTAAATTTGTATGAAGTAGTGTACTATATTATTGTACTTTATAATTTGTTGTTTTTATGTATGTAGTATATTTATATTATTGTTTCTCCCTAACCCGTGCAAAGCCGGGTATTCAGCTAGTATATATATATATATATATATATATATATATATATATATATATATATATATATATATATATATATATATATAATGTATAACCCCTAGCACTAGTGGACACAGACAAAAACACAGAAACACAAAAAAAAGGAGACTCACTATTTTTCGAATATTCGGTGGTCGTTACCACCTTTATCAAGGAAGAGAGGGACAGAACTGAAGGGAATGCGAGGGCTGGAGCGATGGATGGAAGGGGAAGGTGGGGAGAGAATTCCGAAGGGACGGGTTTGGAGGGGCAGCGTTAGAAGGGTGGGGAAAATGTAGAAGGTGATGGGGGTGGAAGGGGGATGAAATTATAATTAGAGCAGGGTAATTAGTGCCTAATATTGATTCCTGGCCAGTTCCTGGACTTCAAGAGCCAGATGAAGGATTGCTCTAATGTTTTCAGTTTCAGAGGAGGATCAGAGGGTGGGAGGGATGCTATGATGGATACACTATAGCATTTATCAAAGGGAGTGTTGTGTTCGGAGGCGTGTTTGGGGATAGGGAGCATGTCAATTAAGGAATAGTTTTTGCATGAGGCTCAGTGGTTGTTGATTCTGATATTGAGGGGTGTGGTGGTTTGCCCAATATAATAGGCAGGGCAAAGAGTTGGCAGTTGGAGTCTCTTTTTTGTGTGTTTCCGTGTTTTTGTCTGTGTCCACTAGTGCTAAGTGTTATACATTATTATTCACGTCCGTGAGACTTTCAAAAAGTGTTATATATATATATATATATATATATATATATATATATATATACATCCATATGATTAACTGAAACCAGAACTCGTAGCAGAAATGAACAGAAATTAAACTTCAAACACAAATTAATTTTCGATTGTTTAACACTTTTCAAGTTGTCTTAGAAACTCGTGAATAGTAACTGCTCCTCAGCCGTTATGAAAATGGGGCAGAAAACTGACATTATATATTTATATATATATATATATATATATATATATATATATATATATATATATATATATATATATATATATATATATATATATATATTTATATATATATATACACGTATATATGCTTTCGTAGACGTTACACGGAAGTGCCGAATAGTACAATACACAGTAACACACAATATAGCAACACAAAAAAGAAGAACACTCACACGTTATTTCTTGATATTTTGACGGAAACAATCCGTCTTCATCTGAAGATATATAGTAGAAGTAATGACTGCTCATTACTTCTATATCTTCAGATGAAGACGGATTGTTTCCGTCAAAATATCAAGAAATAACGTGAGTGTTCTTCTTTTTTGTGTTGCTATATTTTGTATTATATATATATATATATATATATATATATATATATATATATATATATATATATATTTATATTTACCTGTATATTAAATAATATTTATATCCAATTTTGATGCAGTAATATATCTTTGAAGCTGCGTACAGATGCATATATGTAAAGATGTGATACATGTGCGTGGGTATACATATATATACCTGTATGTATGTATATATATATATATATATATATATATATACACACACACACACGAACATGTCTTTGGAGTGGACTCGCGTTCGTCCATTTGAATTCTTCAAGCCGGGAGTACTTAACGGAATTCTCGTAATTAATGAAACGTTAAAAAAACGTGGATGGTGGCGCGGACGCCCGTCCCCAGGACTAATGCGATCCCTATACTCATCCCTTATTCCTCGTTTGAGTTTTATTTAAAACTCCTCTGTTGGGTTTTTATTGCCGTATTTCCGCACCATTTTTTTTCGGGATCGCAACTGTTTCTGTTTGTCTAAGCCTCAATTCATGGCCCATTAGCGTTAAAACGCGCTCCGCGCACGTACATACCAGTGTCTATTGCTTTGGGAGCATGTTTCCCCTGAAGGAATTATTTTTATTTAATTTACTTTAAACATAAGAGGTTCTCCAAGCTTGGAAATACTTGTCGTTGGCGTGAAAACCTTTTGGAATTCGTTCCACATTTATCGTGTTTCGCGATGCCCAATTTTTCAACGCAAAATTAATTCCAAGATACTCGTATTCTTTCATTTAATTATCTTCTTTTATCAGTGTATGTGTCACCAAGGTTGCTTATCCAAATTTTTATTTTTAAAACTTGGACTAATTAAAAAAAACTGCATGAGGTCCCTTGACGGTAGCTTATAAGGAGTCATCCGCTGATGTGAATTAAAATGCAGCAATTTCAAATTGTAATTATCATCGAAAACCATTCATCCTGGTTGTGTAGAATGATTTTTACAATTTGAATTTGTGCCATTTTAATCCTAGACTAATTCTTAGTGGATTTTTGGGGAGTGTAGTTTGGATAAATTTGAATTTTGTTAATTCCATTTGACTATTCGAAATAATGAATTTAATTTATTCATTTTTTCCATTTTCTTAGTTAGCGCCCAGTTTATCTTTTTCGCGGCATATTTTATAATTATCTCTGATAGCCTCACATACTTGTTACAGATACACTTTGATAATTGCTCAATTCACTCTAGTGAATAGTGAAGAATGCGCTACAATTCGCCACGTGTTGATGATTATGCCATAAGCCAAAATCTTTGATTATAGATGCTCAATATTATTTTACTCCAGATAGTTAAAATCATCATGCGTGATTTTTTATCAAGCTTGATCAAGAATCTTGCGAGAGAAAATATAATCTTTTATGTAAGTTGATTAGAAGTCAATAGCTGTCAGTTTCTCGTTGGGACCTTTCCTTCCTATTAGAATTATTCTATTGTTGCTCAAACTATTCTCCCTAAGCCATCATTCACCCAAAAGAATTAAATTTATCTATTTGTCATAATATTTGAGTAATTTCCATGTTTCCTTTGCCCTCCAACCCATGGTATCCTACAAAATCTATTTTCATGCCTTACTTTCGTCCACATTGAGTTTTCAGTAAAAGTACAGAGGTCGTCTTTTATAACGGGATGCTTGACCTTTTTAATTCATACAGAAGCCTTCTTATTCTATTTATATTATTTCCATTATTTCTTCAGCAATATCTGCAATTATAAGGCAATTGGAAGGCTCTTTCACTGTTTTCAATTGATTCCCCTTAGTGGCTTCCAACTTGAGCTATATTGTTTATTTGTTTCGAGCATGGAAATTAAATCGAACAAGTTTAACTCATGGTGCTATCCGTCTGATAATCCATTCGTCGTCATGGACTTTTCTGAATTACATTACTCGGTTCACCGATGAACTGCTTCCGATAATGTGGTGGTGCAGTTTGCAGTTCCTTATGCGAAAAGAGAATGGACTTTAAACGGTCACTTCTGCACAACTCTCCAATCCATAAGCGAGAATCGCTCGATTACTAATCCCCATAGCTTGTGTCGAGTAGGCTTCTCATGATTATCCATTTGCCAATTAAGATTTTCGAATATATTATTTCGCAAAGAGGCATAGGTTTTAACTGGAGAGTCCAAAATTTTAAACTTGATACATTACAGAGACTTGTTGAAGTTTCCAACACTCAAAGAATGCCGCGCCATCCGCAGAAAAGCTGCCTTCTGCACGCAATCAATTTTATTCTATTTACAATATGGACACTGTACCTAATTCTCATTATTTGGCTGTAAAATTAAATGTCATTATTTTAAATTTTTCTCCCAAAAGGCAGAGTTAAATTTAAAGAAAGGTTGACATTCCCATATTTATTTTTGTCTTAGTTTTGCATCTTCAAAAATTCATTTCATTAAATCTTTAGTCTTTGGTGACAATAAAATGGTAACTAGGCTGAATAACTTTTACAATTCCTGGAGGAGTATAACCTTTCTATCCTATTCGTTCATTATATCTTTTCCTATGAATTTGTTGTGAGAACTCATCGAAAAATGATACACATGCTTTTGTGAGGATTGAAAGTGATATAGCATGATATTTTTTTTATATTTTCGGATTATAACCAAATGTTTGAAATTATAAAAAACTGGATATTTTATTTTATAACATTTAATAACGTGTTGGGATTCGTTTTCCGAAGAATTAGAGCATGGTAACTGACTAAAAAAGGATTGCCATAGAATAAAACTGCATTTTTATACAGATAACAGTATTGGCAAAGAATCGGCGGCTTGAATTTTGAACAGTATTTTTATGTGCTCACCTGGAAAACACACACAAATCTAAAAAGCTCCATTTTTTGTTTCACTTCGTTTTTGTAAGCGGTGACGCTTGAATTAATGTAGGTTTTAACGATTTTTCCTACATTTGTGTTATTTAATTCATAGAAATATCGTAAGAAATTCTTATTTGAGCGATTACAAGGCTTTTGAGTCATGGAAACCTTTCACGACACATGGCAGCGTAGCAGAATAGTAAAATGATCTCTGAATATCTTTCTCAGAAATGGAACTGTATCCAGACAGATTTCGACTAGATATCCTCCATCGCTTTCGGCCCTGAGCATCTTGTTTTATTTCCCAGTAACCTTTGCCATTTCATATCCCATTACTCAAACCCTCCTTCTACCTCTTTCCTTCCACTTTTTTCTTCTCTGTCTCTTCTCCGCAAGTCATACCCGCGTTTTATATTCTTCAACCAATATTTCTTCATTACTCAACATTTGTGTAATCGTTCAAATTTGTATCTCTTGTGATATTTTTATTGATGAAACAACACAAATGTAGGGAAAATCATTAGACCATATATTCGTTTAAACGTCATTGCTTAAAAAAACGAATTGAAACAAAAAAATCCTCTGTTTGATTTCCCTCAGCCGTTTTCTACCCTCTCCTATTTTATCATTACCTTCTCATTTCTGTTATCCTCTTTTTTAGTATCAGTCCACTCAATATAAGTTTATATCAAATTAATGGGTAGTTAGACTGATCTATGGTAAGATTAAGAAGTTGTTTATAAGGAAAATTCATTAAAACATCAATTGTCGATAACTAACTTAACTTACGGCTACGTGCGGTTTCTCTATCATCCCTTATTGAATTTCTACTGCAGGGCATATCGAAATATGCATGAATATACATGCTTAGGTAAATAATTTTAAATAATCCTATACTCATGTTTGTAAGTAATTAAGTTTTAAGGTAAACGGCACGGAAAATAGTTTTTTTAGATGAATATACATTATTTGAAATATTACCTGATGAAGGCCATGTACATATGCCATTACGCTGGTATTTTTGGTATGAGTAGTAGTAATTTTTATATTAGAATATAACCTACAATAATCTTATTTTGGCCAGCTGGATCCTGCGAGGAAGTTTTATGAACCTATCCAAAAGGTTTTGGAAGCAAGTTCGTCCTGGATTAATTGAAATGTACGCTTGATTCTGTTAATTTCTCTAGTTCGAGTTCATGGCAGTTTGTGGTCACCAGGTGGACTAACGTGCGTTACAGAATAATCACGTAAGGATTCGCAAAACATCTTGGAAACATGATCAGTTATTAGTATTTCAATCCGAAGGTTTATTAGATACATCTCCTTACTCTTCACTTACAAACTAAATGTTTTCTCTAATAGCTGTTTCTTCTAGCATATCTTTTAAATCGGCCCGAGTATATCTCCTTTTGTCTTCCCACTGGCGTCTCACCTAGTAGTTTCCTTTATAATTTCGACTCCTTCATGGACTAATATTGAAAAATATACTCAATCCTTATAGCTGTTCTTTCTTTACCTCAACATAGTCGACATTGTCATTTCCACGATAAAGATCACATATATCTCTTCGTTTCTCGTTTTTTCTGCACATTCGATATTCAGCATCCACCTGCAGCCCTATGTTGCTAAGGCTATCCTATTTTCTGGACTGCTATTCCAACGCTTATTCTCCAATTCAAAGAATATCAAGCTCTATACAAGTGCTTTTACGTAATGCTTCCATGTTTGCTTAGCTGCTTCTTCCTTGATCAAAGTTGCCAAATTTTGGTAAGCTTAAATAATCTCCGCTTGATATCCGTCAACTTTCTTTATTTCCATACTCTGCTATTTCCAAGTTAAGTCACTCAGTTTCCCTGATTTTTCTCCTATAACGGCACCATCTGCTTGTATCTTCTATATTTTGCGCTCCAGGATTTCAGTTATCTCCATGCCAACTTTCAGAATGGATCTCTAAAGTAATTGACCCATTCTGTAAAGGGATTTTCGCATGTAAATTGGATGATTTGCTGTTATTTTTATATCAAATACAAAAAACAGATTTCTTTCCAATGGAATTTTGAATTTATGATCGCAATCGCGATTGAAATATTTTGAAGCAAATGTGCGGTATTTTATGAGATAAGGGACGGCCTTACTATGTGTTTAACTGGTAGGGATGGGTTAAATGAACAGTTTAATGTTGCTTCTGTTGGTGGTGTTTGAAGGGATAGGAGAGATTACAAGGGAAAGTTATAGTATTTTCATGCCAATATGTTATTGAAAAGTAATTGGCCAAATATGTTTTGAATAGACATTTTTCAGCTAATTATAATGACGACACTTGCGTAAGTAGGAAAAACGTCTGTTTAAATATGATTCATGATTGACGATTGTGACTTGTAAAATTGATTCAGCGAGGTGAAAGATGCATTTTTTCAACCAGTGGTGGTCAATCATTCACTCGATCACCCGAAGTATACCCTGACCCTGAGTGCGAAAAGCACTTATGAAATAAATAGCAATACCTTAGTTTATTCTTTTACTTAACGTCATTCGGGAACGGATTAGCATTATTTTTTTTAAGGTCTCTGCGTATTTCCAAGGTTTTATGCTGTCTGGAATGGGTCTAATGTATATACATGGACGTGAGAATTATTTATCAAAATTAGTTGAAAAGAAATGAGAAATATTTTTGCATGTTAGTAATTAGCGAAAAGTTCTTATGAAAAATTCGATTAAAGTAGGACAAAGGGCGGAGAACAAAATTACGAGGGAGTGAGATACTGAACACGATAATGTAGGGGAGAATGTTTGGAAAGGAAAACAAAGGGAGGAAGAGAATATGCATTTTGAATGGAATTAAGGGGAGGTAGGAATTATGCAGAGCTGAAGAAAGAATATTACATATAATATATGGTAGGTTCATTAATGTACATTGTCATCCACTGCCGTTCACCAGGTTCATGAAAAGCCTACCCTGATCGGGGAGGGTCCTACTTGTCTTCCACCATAGGTAATATGCGACTGCAAGTCCAGGTGCCTCTTTCTTGTCTCCCTCTCTCTCTCTCCCTTTGGGGTGTATTTCATTCGTGGCCCATTGAATATTGGGCAGGGTAATAACGGTTAGCATTTAAGCAGGTCCCCATTAATATGAAAAATATTGGGAACTACGGGGTGCGTTCCAAAAGTAATGCAATTAAATTTCACGTGCCGCTCCTATTGATTGGAGTGGGATCAAACCACTTTAAGTAGGTTGGGTAGACGCTAAGCTTTGCCGCAAATCTGGTCTCAGTGCTCTCCAAGCTGTGGAAGCGGTAGGACGTTAGTTATTGTAAACCTCTGCGCGCCGACCGTGCCATGAAAAAAATGGAATCGATGATCGAGCAACGTTACGCGATTACTAAGCTTTGTGCTAAACTGAGAGCATCTCTTGAGGAGTGAATGAAGTGAGGAGTGGACAAAATGATTCGTGAGGCTTACGGGGGCTCTACTCTGAGCTACTCGCAAGTTTCGAAGTGGTTAAAGACCTTTCAGGAGGGCCGCACTTTTGCTCTTGACTTTTGGAACGCACCCTGTATGAAAATGATTTGGTTTGAATAACCACAATTCGTACCTCTTAAAGTTAACAGTTCCAGGCTTAAGTTTGTGGAATTCCTTCATAATGAGGGTAAAAAATAACAGAAAATTTATACTTTCACACACTTTTATTGTCCTACAACCATGGTTTCGATGCTGCCCATCATCGAAACCACGGTCGTAGGACATTAAAAGTGTGTGAAGGTTTAAAGTTTCTTTTATTTTTTACCCTCACAATTCGTATCGGTTATATTTAATTTCGGAAGTCGATCGGCAAGGAAAAGGGAAAACAATTAATGTATAGAGGGAGCTAAGTGGATATGGAAAAAAAATTTTCGAAGCGTAATAACATCATTCCGGCTCATGACGAGCTTTATTGCACGCTGTTAAGTCAATGAAAGGACGAAAATAGACGGAGGAAGTGACCCATGGCGGAGAGGGAAGAGGGCGAGAGAGTGTCGGCAGGTGGACGACCTTATGTCACCACCCGGAAGGAAAGAGAAGGAGACGGTGGAGGCGGCGTTATAATGAAATCGGATGGGAATGGGAGAGAACAAGGGAGGGAGTGCGGGGGTGGGTTGTGATTCGGGATATTGATGGTGTAAGGAGTGGTGGCGCTAAGGGTGGTGTTAATCGAAAGATTGCAGGTGGAAGATTTGTTATTTGTGTCTGCTAGCGTGGAATTTTGCCGCAGTGGGAGAGGCGGCGAAGGGCCGGGGAGAGTGCCCATCCCACCCTTAGGCGGACATGCGAGAGTGTGTCGAAGGAAGGTCAGCCAGCAGTAACGCGGAAGGAGAGAGTGGGTTGGCGGTGGTGGAATAGCAGGAGGGAGGAAGCAGGAGTCCGAGTTGGAGAGTCGGCGGAAGGGTGGTGAGGGAGCGTGGGAGGGAAGGGGCGGGAGGGGGAGCGAACAAAGTAAGAGAATGCAAGAAGGGGGGAAGGGAGAGGGAGGGAGGTTTTTGGTCCCTTCGACCGCAAGAGGGAAGTCGGAGAAAAAATAATAAAAGGGATCGAGGCCAGGAGGCGGGGGATGGGGTCGGACGGGGGGCAGAGGGGGGGGAGCGGGTGGGAGGGCGGAGTGAGTGCGTGGTGGAAGGGGAATTGGTCATGATAAATTCAAGCGCGCAATCACGCCCGCTGACTCCGGGAACTCCGGGCCCGGAGTGAGGAGGGTGGAGGATCCAGGGGTGGAGTGAGTGTGGAGGAGGGAATGGGTGTGAAGTCGACCTTCTCCCCCTCTACGTTCCCCAACCCACGCTTCCCCCGGCACAAACGCACATACGAACCCCATCTCCCAACCCCCGCCCCATTCCTCCGAGTGCAAACAAAGGGGCAGCACTTTCGGACCACCTTGACCCCCCCCCCCACCATCTGTACCTAAACTTGCTGAGGAAATCTTTCATTTACATCAACACGCTCTGCATCAACAGAAAGTTTTGGATTGGATCACTCAGTCGGGAACAACCTACTGTAAACAATGAATGGTTAAATTTATAATAAAAATCCACACTCATCTACCTGGTGGCTAATTGGATGTGTGAAGGCTGGGATCACTTCATAGCTCCAATATGAGGAGTCAGGGTAAGGGGTTCAGTTCCCTACGCTGTGTCAGCCCTGTTTTTTTTCTGAAAATACTAGTATCCCAAGTATATCTCAGAAAGGTTTAAGAGGGAGTTCCCAGTGGTGGCAGTCACACCCAACAGAAATTGAGCCCTCTGGGTGCTATGCGCAACGAATTATCAAGCTTGGATGGCCACCTTTGCATATGAGAAAATCAGCCCTCTATAGCTAGGTGTGAGATAATGAATGATATTTGTAGAGGATCACTTCAATTGCTTTAATTTATTTCAACGGAGAGGAAAGACAAGGTGGAGACATATTGACGAGTTAACGTGAGTCATCGACATGAGTTTTGTTCATTGTAGTACTATCGAAGAAAAGAAATGTCGAACCGTGTTGATTAGCATCACAATCTAAGTGAATAGGGAACGAGTCGATCGCAAAGGAAAACCATCATAAATATATATGAATTAATTACCGAGACAAATAAGTCTATGGAGTAGCTGTGTATGTCTCTCCCCAGGGGAATTATCATGTCACCAAATTACTCCTATTAGTGGATTCAACCAGCGGGATTAAATAAAAGTAACCGTCGGAGGCATTCAAGCATTTGCTTTTGCCTCGCCCGGTGCACAATCGAAATAAAATTGAATCCTAACTCCGGATATATATCAAATTAAAGAAAAAAATCAGCGATATAGTCGAATTGCCACAAAAAAAGAACACAAAATTTAGTCGGTGCCCTTTATCTTACCTTTTGTGAAAAATAAATGCATGCAATAATAACTTTTATTTCACATGGACATACTCACACATACTTATACATTAATCCCGCTGAATGACAAGACATATCCACAAGAAGATAGGCGTAGCATATAGGGGCAGGTAACACACTAAGAATCTGTTGATTGGGGAGGGGGAAAGGTTGCAAATTACAAGCAGAAAAAGTTCCTGAACGGAGACCCTATTATTGGTCTTTCGTTGACCTTTATGTTATTTTTGTACCACTTTTGCATACTTGGTAATACATTCACAAGGGGATAAATAATGACCCAGTGTATTAAAGGGGCAAGGGATTTAAGGAGAATTTCTTGAGTGGATGGGGAGGGTGATGAAAGAAGAAACCTGCTGATTCCCGATCTATTTTCACTCGTTTTGTCAATCCGCCCTCACGCCCTAACGATGAATGGCTGACGGTCGCTTCGGGGCCCCGGGCGGCCGGACTGATTGGCGTTAAAAAAAGGCCGTCTTTCGCCCTTTCACCCGTCGGCCTTCCCTTCAAAAGGGTCAACTCGACCTCGCCTCCCACGGTTCAAGATAGATCAAACGTGAATTGCTGCACACATTTAGAGGTGGTTCACCTTTTCGTTCATGTTTAGAAGAGACAGCCGCTTGAACTTAGGAGGAAAACAGACAGACGACTGCTTCGTATTTTTCTCCTCTTCTTAACTCCTGCTGGCCGCAATTCGACCCATCCTGAGTTTGGGAGCTAGAAATAACCCTGGTCCTATGTTAACGTGGACCGTAGCGTGTCTACGAAAACCAATACCTACCTTAGCCTAATTATTAATAATATAAATAATGATCCGGGTTCGTTTCCAGGCCAAGGCAAATGTTTGTACAGTGTGAAAGCCTCGAATTTGAGGGAAAACTAGCAAATGTCTCGCTAAGTTAACTATTACTACGTTTCCTATCGCTATTTGAACTTACAAGGAAGTTTTTCATAAATAATTATTCTTTATTTTACATTGCAAATAATTGCGTAGATAATTACTAAGTTTTATCATGGTTCTTATTTTTAGTAGAAACTCAAACATTGTATGTTCCTCTTTAAATATCTTAGGAGTATTTAAACTTATCAGTGCCTAAACCATTGTGTTCTGAGCTTAAAAAATCGGTCAAACGTCTCCATTTTTAAGTCTATTTCCACCTTTCCCTAGCGGTTTTACATTAACAGCAAATCGACAGGAAACCACGAGGGGTCTTTAAAAGAACTATGGACTTTGGATGAATATAAATGATTCGAAGTTTTTCTCAACGCACAATAATCAAATGACCAAGATGGCTGTGTGTGCTAGTGAGATGGCATGTGACCTTAGGTTTGGTTTCTTGTAAAAATAGCCGAACTTAAAAAGGATAATTTATATTCTGTTTTAGGTTGCGTGGGCCAGGCCTTTTAAATGCGTTTACGTTTCCCAACCGAGGGTAGGTTAGACCCCAGAATCAGTCCTGCAGGCTGGCGAAGCCAACAATTTCGCCAAAATTGCGGAAACGACAATTAACTGTGTTTTAAAAATATAAAAAAATTGTTACTCTACTTATGTATGCAATCAGTTATTTTATCCTCTCTTAACTTAGTTATCTAAGGAAACGCCTTCTCGGTGGAATCATGAAATGGCAAACGGCAAAAAAACTAAGTAATATTTTGGATTCTTAAGAGTTCTGATTGCTTGAAATAGATGCAAGGGGATGTTGCAGAGATATCCATGGAAGGTGTTAGAGTAAGCAAGAATTTCCCTTTTGATGCATATGGAGGGAATTATTATTTGTAAAAGTGGTTTTTTCTCACCCTTTCACTATTCGCTGGCGACAAGGAGGCTTCAGACTGAATGATTGCTAAGAATCTTTTCTCTCACCCGGTGAAAAACTTTAAATGCTCACAAACTGCTACAATTAAATCGTCTAAGTTAGCTAAATGTATCATAAAATACCGAAGTATACATTTTATTAGGCATATGGGCTTCATAGCATCAATTGGTTTCATTTGAAAATAACTGGACAACCCATTACATTTTCTAAAATTAGGGCTCCCTATTCAAAATCATTTAGAAAGTCTCAAATGCAGTGACATTTTTAGTCTATCTTTGCATTATGTGTATCTGAATATTTCAGGTACACGCCTAAAGACTACAAGAGCAATGGTAAAATGTTGAAACGCTATCTTTAGTATTAAGTTAGTGTTACAAATGAACACTATTTTCAGTTATTCTGATGAAAATATATACATTATACTGGACACTTGCTCCAGGGATATCGTCCAACTATCATTGGTTATCAAGTTGAAATCAACATATTTTTTTACCTTTATCAAGGAAAGCGCCCATGTCATTCAAACAATTTTCTTTCCGAAAATCGCCGCTCATATTTTGCTTGAAGGGAAATGACGGCGAATTTACGTCCCTTAGCGATTGAATTTAACTGAAGTATCCTTTATTGTTTAATTCTGATCTAATATTTCATCTTAAATTAATCGTGCTCTCATTCACGTACTTATTAATTTTTTCATTCCAACTATTCGAAGTATAGATGTATATATTCACTTATTTTTATTTTCGAAAATTCCATTTTACAATACAGGAAGTTCGAGATATCAATGGAAGATTTCGTCTATTTCAAACCATCTGTTTATCATATATTATTGCATAAAACCTTAACATCTGCATTTTTCGTTCCCATTTTAATTTATTTGACCGAATTGGTGCCTGAATTCTATTAACTCTGAGACTTATTTCCCATTTCTATCCCGAAACTAGATGTTAATCTATAACATTGTGCACATTTATAAAAAGTTTGCAATGTTCTAAATATGCTTTTTCTTCTTTTTTCAGGTGGGTAAAAAACATTCTCTACCATGCTGAAAATTCATAGTTTTACAGAGTGAGTGACATTTTTCTCTAAATGTTTGAATTTAAATTAACATACTTCGGCTAATTAAGCTCTGCGACACATAAAAATTGACCGGCTTTACCTAAAGTAATGGGAAAAGCCAACAGTGGTTTTAGGTAAATACAATATTCACAGGATTTGAATTGGAATACAATAATCACAGAATACATTATTTGGCAAAACTTATTGCGTTTGGGAACCCTGAGTGGAATGAAAAATATTTTATAGGCTTTCAATGAAAATACTCCAAATATCCATATCACATATGGACTGAGAAAGAAATTTACCGTAGAAGCTGAAAATTTTGCGATGAAAAAAATGAGAGGCTATGTACGAAATATGAAGTATGTATGTGTATAGGCTATACTTATACTTGACGTGTTTGCTAATTTGATTCTGCTGAGATATTTTTTCCCGATATGGTGATTTCTATTTAATATTATACAAGGTATGTGCAAAATGGGATAAAAGTACGTTGGTCACAAAATTCTTCTACAAAGGAATATAGAATAAACTTGAATCACGGTAGAATAATCGATGCATAGTTTTCATTTTACTCTAAATTTACAAAGCATACTGACATTATAGGTGAATGCCATGTTAAACTCATTTTGGAATTTAAACGGATTAGTGAGATTACTGTCTCGACAAAGCTCAGAATCCAATTGATAAAAATATAATATTAACCCTATTCTCATTGTCGAAAGTTATTTCCAAGAATAGTTGACACATAAATCTACTCTTTAAAATTTATCTTGTAAATACCTAATTTCATATTGACCGGGTCAGTTATTTCACTTACTTTAATAACTTTTTTAAGATAGCAAAGATTATTCATTGCGAAGCACATGAGGTATGCCAAAACTGGAGGAAAAATACAGATGAAAACACTTAAGTGTACTTCTCCGTCAATAATATCTATCCAGATGACGGACGCTCTTTGAAGTTCATTTCATATTCTATCCTGATTTACAAATAAATCAAAGTTAATGGGCGTTCCAAATATACACAAACAATATTTATTCGATTTATTGCTCTGCGGGCGTTTCGCGCTACCCTGCCGCGAACGATCAAAATACCCATTTATTCCCAATTAACTCGTATATTATAGGATGCACCTTCAAATCGTATTACATTCTACGTCCGGATAACGGCTTCTAGTTTTTCTTTGCCTTTTTGATCTAAATATTATGAAAAATCCTTCCCAGCATATCGAAGTTTCCTTTATGAGAAGGATAATATCGGTTTTTCGGTTCCTTCAGTTTCGTACCCTAAGAGTAAATAATTTTTGATGCCTTAATATTGCGTTTTGTTAATTTTTATCTATGTTTGTTTTTTTCTGTTTCCTTAAATTTTATGCCTCATATAGAATATTCTGCTAGCATTGGGGACCCTCACGAAGTTGAATTGATTGCCGAATTAGATCACGTGCAGCAAAGAGGAGCTAGATTTGTAAAACGTAGTTATGAAAAACTTAGTAACGCAATCCAAATATTAGAGGAGTTAGACTGTGAATCCTTCAGGGAGCGAAGATTAAATTACAAATTAAATCTGTTATATAAATTGTAATGATGTCTATTTAGCAGTGATATTAAAAATATATTATTACCCCCATCCGACTACGGTAGCGAGATCATGTAAAAAAATTGGGAAGTCCAAAGAGAGATTTAAGATGTAATTCGTTTCCACGAAATACAAGGGATCAGAATAGCACTGTACGACCACGGTAGTGACCATGTTCGGGTGAAAATTATTCTGGTGTGAATTCACCCCCTACCACATACCCTAGCGGTGGCTGGCAGGGTAAATATCTGATAATTATATATATATATATATATATATATATATATATATATATATATATATATATATATATATATATCCCTCCCCGGACTACAACCTTGACGTGGTGGAAGGGCTGGTGCGTTCCGATGACCCCTAGAGCTGTGCTGGCGGGAGCAATAATAATTGTTCCTGGTAGGGTCACCCATGCCAGATAGGTCGAAGGTTAGGAGCAAGACGAAAGGTAGTCCACGCAGTGTCTGTTCCTCAGTGAGGCGGCTGCAATGGCGTCTGACCCCAGTGGGGCGGCCAGTAAGTGATGGTGTCACGTTAAAAACACTGTTGAGGAAGGCAACGGGAAACCACCTCAATTATCATTCCCAAGAACAATGTGATGGACAATACAGAGATTTGAGTCCTGGCAACTGCGGGGCTCGGCCCAGTTGGCCGAGTGTCGTGCCCGGCAGCGGGGGAGGCAAGGCTTCCGCGGTCGTCATCCCACGAAACCCTTGCAAGGGAAAACCGGCAGCAGCAGGACAGAAGACGCAGGAGAAGAAGACCAAATTAGTTAGAATAGGAACGTGGAATGTTAGGACAATGATGACGACAGGGATATTGGAAAATGTTAAGCAACAGATGGAAAGGGGAAATATAGATATTTTAGGTCCGTGCAAGGTGAGATGGCAGGATAGCGGAGATTAATGGAGTGATCAGTATAGAATAATATACAGCGGCGGGGACGAGAGCCAACGAGGGGTTGCCATAGTATTAAATGAAGAGGCAGGACGAAACGTAGTCAACATAGAGCAGGTAACGGATAGATTATTACTAGTAGAGATAAAAGCAGAACCGACGAACTTGGTTATTATTCAGGTATACATGCCACCGAGCAACCATAAGAATGAAGAGGTAGATAGGATATACGATCAGTTAGAGGACATAGTGGCGTGTGTTCCTGTAGGGAAATATTTGATAGTGATGGGGGATTGGAATGCGACGGTAGGCGAAGGAAGAGATGGTGATGAGGTGGGGGACTACGGTTTAGGCACGAGGAATGACCGCGGGGAGAAAGTTGTTGAGTTCTGCAGGAGACAGGGGTTAGTCATCACCAACACTTGGTTTAGACACCACAAAAGACGCAGGTATATATGGAAAATACCAGGTGACTCAGAAAGGTATCAGCTAGATTATATTCCGGTTATAAACAGGTTTCGGAACAGTGTGATAAATTCGCACAGCTTCCCGGGAGCGGAGCGAGTGTGGTTTGCATGATAACAGGTTAATGTAGATTTTCTTTGCAAAATGAGCACAGTTTTCATCTTTCCAGCTTATCTTTTGGTTGATTACGTTGGATTAATTTTTGATCATTTATGCCGATAAATACGTAGTTAATGAAACGTATTAGTTATTGAGCTGATTTGATTCCCCATAGTTTACTTAATAGTCTAATCATCATAGTAAATGCGTTTCATGGTTCCTTTAATGATGGAATCAAACACTTCTGTACTATTTTAGGGAGTGACATCACCTCGTTTAATCGTGGCTCTAGTTTTTCCGTCCCCACAGTAAACAAAATTGTCCCATCTATTACATCCATAATGAAAACTTTTTAAGTTTTCAAAATTTTACTGAGCATTGAGCGTGCGAGGCGTTTCTCAACACTGTACTCTTCTCTTAATGCCTGAACATTGGAGTGAGCGTAAATAAAGAGCGTATCGTCACTTATTACAGACAGTTACGGGTTATGTTTTTCCAATTGATATTGAACAGTTCTACAAATTCACGGCTAGCCACGATCCTTCTAACCATTAGAATTTGATCATTCTGTTGTGTTGGTGGTGATAATTAGTAAGTGAAAAATCGAGTAAAAATGTGCAGAACTTATACTTATAAAATAAGTATTGCGTTATAAATCATCTGTATTTCAATTAATCAAGTAGCTTTTACCGCGGACTTAAAAAGACATTGGTAGCATTGACATGCTGTAATAAAGGTTCCCGAAGCCATGAATAACCTTTCTCAAAACATCGAAGTTTTAGTATGACAAGCTGTGTCGGCGAAGTTTGCAATCACCCGCGATAATGTGATTTTTCGGAGTACAAAAGCCAAGCCCAGACCGTCGTGTGATATGCATGACTTACTTATCCAGCGTCGACGTTGAATGCACATTGTTGGAATTGTTTCAGTGGGCAGCGGTGTGGGGGGGGGAGGCATCCCTACTTTCCCCCCTTTCCCTCCGGCCCCAAGGGATTTTCAGTTTATTTCTTCCCCGGCATTCCAAGGCCAGCCTCTCCCTTTCTCGCTCAACGAGGAGGGAGTGGGCAGATGAGATGGAGGGGGAGCGGTTGAGGGGTTTGGGGACTTGGATAGGGTCAGGATATGAAAAGCACCAAGCCTACCCTTCCTCCGTGCTCCCCCTCATTGACCATGTATCCCTCCCTTAACCCTAGACCATGGATGAAAATGCAAGAAAAGTTAAGGGAAAAGACTTACGATACAATCTTACTTTTGGAAAGGGATTTGATAAAGACTTGACGAATACATTTAATGGATTCTCCTTTATATCTCTATCGAATAAAATCCTATATCTGCTTTTTGCTCCCGAAGACCTCGACTGAGCGCGCTTTTGAATCTGATGACACTTTTAAGGTCTTCACAGCGAATATTTGTTCGAAGAAATCAAGTTCCTCGATACTTCAATAAAGCTATGAGAATTGTCATTCGATTTATTCTTTACTGTTAACCTTTTTGGCTTTCACAAAAAGTTCATTGAATGTCAAAACTGTAATTCAGCCATGGTGTGAGTTGTTAGGATCACTGTCGTACTGAATCGAAAGTTCTGTTTTTTTAATGAAACCCTTTCAGTGTTCGCAAACAAATTAACATGTGGGGAAAACAGTTGAGCACAGCCACTATGACTGCCTGGGCAGTAAATGAGTACTTACTGCTCGTATGCTGTGAATATATACATCATGATATTTGCATTTATTGCTGTCCCCAGCATATTTTCTAATTGTTCCGATTTAATGGACCCAAAAATACTAAAGAAAGTTAAACAGGGTGCGTCACAAAAAAATAAGTGAAAATCGTTCCAAAATGTCATCGGCCAAAAAGAAATGAAATTGACTGCAGTTGTTGAACATCACCGAACACATCGCTCTTTTTTCAAGTTCGAAATGATGACTTCGGCTTTGCTTTCTTGATTGCGCTAATATTGAATGTGCGGCCACACTGGCTACAGGCTGGGGGAGTGTGTTTTTCAAGACTTTAAAATTTTTGGGAAATGAATTGATTCTATCAAATACTCTTCACCATTTTGAAGCGACATTTCCAACCACTAGTGGATGAAGTCATTCTGCCTTCAGTTTGTAAAAAAAATTCTTGATTCATCAAGTACGGATGGTTGAGAATTGAAAAGTTTTAAACCACCATTATATTTGAAGAATTTCGACACGTTATTTTTCAGAATCAGTGGAAATTTTAAAAGCTAATCTTGTTACCACAGCTTATAATCATTTCAACGTATAATCGTTGAAAATGGCAGTTTTAACTATGACCACCAAGACGTCTTTATTATTAACTTTTAGCATAGACGCAACTAAATTTTATCAACATTTTTAAAAATTGGTTTCTAGATATTGTTTTTAATCATGACCTCCTTTTTAATCTGGTAAATCACATGAACCACATTTATGTCTCACAAATAGTGACCTTGTGAGTAGGAAGCGTCCTTTACGTTAAATCAAATGTAATAATGCTATATACTAGAAATCACCAATTCCGTTGACAGCCCTTGTCTTAGCACCATCTGCCACATTCCCTAGAGTTGGTTTGCAGGATAATATGTATATGCTGTTGAGACTTTGTTAAGATAATTCGTCACGTCATTAGATTTTGTCAAGTAATGTGAGCCTGTAGTTGAGCATATAATAATAGCTTCTCTCGACCTCAAGACTTAAAAGAATAGTGGCATTTTTTTATATTTCCTATCAAATAAGGTTCCTCCTGGAACATGAAACCCTCTTTAACTCTATAATAGCGATGTTCTCCAACGTGTCGTAGGTACCAATAATAGTCTTTAACGTAAGGAATGTTTTTTTTTCTTTTTGTCTTTATAGTACAAGCGTGTCATTAATATTTTGTGTAAAGTTTTGAGCATTGTTATTGGAAAGAGATATGTGATAGGGAAAATCAGGAGAAGCCAGAGGAAGTGGGTAGAAAAAATATTGCAAATATGAGGGTGATCCAGGAAGTACTCGACTCAGCAAAGAAAACCCGAAAAACATTTTGGAAAAAAATGTGTTTATTTTTCAACATAATCTCCTTTCAGCTGTATCATGTACGCTTTTTCCAGCGATGTGCAATAAGCTCGATACCCTTTTTATCATAAAAACTCTCTTGCTCCTATAAACAGCCATTAACTGCCGACATCACTTCTTCACGGTTGGAAAATCTTTGACCACCAAGCCATTTTTTCAAGTTTGCGAGCAGAAAATAATCCGTTGGGGCTAAATCTGGTGAATAGGGTAAATGAGGTAGCAATTAAAACTTTCATTCATGAATTTTGGCTATTGAAATAACGAATTTGTCAGCTGGTGCATTGTCTTCATTAAAAAACACTTTCTTCTTAGCCGCTTTTGCTTGATTTCTTCCCTCAAACGTTGCAATAAGCTCACATAATACTATCTTTTCATTTTTCAAGATAGTCAATGAAAATTATCCAACGCACATCCCAAAAAACCGATGCCATGACCTTGTCTGCAAATGACAGTCTTGTCTGCAAAGAACGGTCTTCTCCTTCTTTAAAGACGGTCTCCCTTTTGAATCCATTGTTTTGATTGCTCATTTGTCTCAGGGGTGAAGTAATGGACCCATATTTCATCCATGGTTATGAAACGGAGCGAAAATTCTGCTTTAGTGCTGTGAAACTTTGCTAAAAACTCAATTGAAACATCTTCACGACACTGGTTTTGCTCGAGTGTGAGCAAAGCTTTCTCATGTCCAAATTTTCAGTTAATATGCGATGTACCGCACTTTTTGAAATTCGTACTATGTCTGCTAGCTCACGCACTTTCAGTCGACGATCATTCGGGATCACTTTGTGGATTTTCTTCACCGTTTCCAGAGTCGTCACCTCATTTGGTCGACCAATGCGATGCTCGTCTTGATAGCTCGTACGGCCTCGTTTAAACTCTGCCACCCAATATTTGACTGTTGTAAAGGAAGTAGCAGACTCATCCAGTTGTTTCATATTGGTAGGGCTAAGGCCTTACAAATAAAAGTAATGTATCACATATCGATGAACAATTTTCTCCATTTTCACAAATTCAATGAAAAAGTTCACTATTGATGGCTGCCAAACAAATACTAAACGACATGATGTCTTCTAAGTTGAATCACCTGCTTTATAGATTGCGTACTTTTTGATACAGTGATATTTTGTAAACAACTACCGCCATCTCTATGTTAGGCCGGATACTTATGGGACTACCTTCGTACATATATATAGTAGGATGTGGGAGTCCATGATAATAAAAAGAACTGTTGGCAAGCATGTTTAAGGATGGGAGGAAAATAGACTTTTGAGATAGCATGGAGACAGGCAGAAGTCATTGGTGAATAAAATACCTTGAATAAGATAAATGACCATCGTTCTAAAGTATTTGCATATTTTATTACATTCAGATGGTTGCAAACTGTATTAGTTATAGCAATTCTCGAATTTGCTCCAAAGTAGTCGCGTAAGAAATGACACCTACGCCGGACGCTTACGTCACCGAGCGAAGTTCATTCGTCCATCACCGCTGTAAAAATAGGCGTTGTTACTGGTGCGCTGAGGCTCAGCGCTCGGTCGGGCCAGCCTCTTTCTCCTGTCGCGTCCGGAATTCTTGGGTCGCGCGACGTCGGAGCGAAGGTAAAATGCAGCACCGGCGATGGAAGTGCTATCGGACTTCCTAGAAAAGCAAGATTTTTGCCGTTCCGGGAGACGAGAAGGAAAGGGGAGGGTTTGTGTGTGTGTGTGTGTGTGTGTGTGTGTGCGTGTGTATGTGAGAAAGAGATAACGCTTTCAAAATTTCACGAGAAGGAGACCAAATTCCCCGACTGCTTCTGCATTTATTGCCCCGTTATTAATTTACCTTCTTTGCTACGTTCCCATCCACCACCCGCCCCTCCGCCCCCCCTCCCACGACCACCACCATTTCCACCTTCCGACTGGGAAAAATAATTCCCCATTCCACCACCCTCACGGACGTATCCTCATAATGCCGACTGCCCCTCCTCTTCGTTCCCTTTCGCTCCGCATCTCCGAAAATCCTACCGCTCTTCAAAGGCGCCTGCCTGCGTGGGTGGGGGGGTTGGGTTGGGTAAAGTCGGGAGATTGCTCGGCGGACAAGGGAGGAAATGGATCGTGGAGGAGAGAGATTGGCCCGCAAACGTGCGTAGGGGGTGAAGTTAGGGGGGGTCGACGATGGAGGAGTTCACCTGGAAGAATTTCGTGCGATTGTGGGAGATTGGAGCGACTTTCTCGCACATAAAGGCGCATTCTGGGGGGTAATAATTCAGGATTTAGTGTGACCTTTTGGAAGAACTTCTTTGAAAAGAGGAATGAAATAGGGAAATACAACACTCCTTTTAATTGACGCAAAATTGAGGTGGTCTAGCCCTCAAGTGAACTTTCAGCAAATCATATTTTAATGATATTACATTCATTTCAACGTCTTCCTTACCACGCATAAAAATTACTTTTTCCCACAGATGATGATATAATATAGATATTTACTTTTTAAAAACTATGATCACCATGGCTTGTAAAACCAATTAATTACGCTATCTAAAAAACATTAAATATACTTAGTAAAAAATGAACAAATGTTCCAGTTCGGTGTAAATAATGTTATATTGTTGTAATATAACATTTTATTTTTTGGGAAAGAAATTCCTGTCTCCCGCGTAAAAATTTGAGATTAGTACTTTTAAAGCTACAATATTTATGAACATTCTTCTCATGAAGGGAAATATGTCTCTCGTACTCAGTTATGTAAAGCAATTACCGATGCATTTCTCAGTTTTAAGCTAAAAATAACCTGTTAATTAATTTGAAACAGGACCATTACCAAACATCAAAACTTATATAAGGAAGGCAGACGATTTAAGTATGGTTTAGAGCCATTTTTCAGCATACATGTATAAATAATAAATTGGCAATTATTTTGCTAATAATGACATTGTATTTCTTTTAACATACTAATAGTTTTGTTAGCAACGAACATCCATGCTCAATATTACCCTAACAACAAGGTTGCAAAACAAACTATTGGTACAGCATTAGTAATGACATTTATCTCTAATATTGAAGGCAAATTTTAATTTTACCGAGGCGTATCACCTTTACATGATACATATATATATATATATATATATATATATATATATATATATATATATATATATATATATATAATGTATAGATATATATATATATATTTTATATAAATATATATATATATTATATATATATATCAATGTAAAGGTGATACAGAATAGCAACATTTAAAAGGACACTCACACGATAGATTTTGGCCCTCTCAGAATATATACAGCTAAATATCTATACATATCCCATGCAGCTAAAGTTGTTTTGAGGATCATTAACAAAAGGATAGAGAGTAGGGCAAATGATTACTTAGGGGATGATGGGATGATCAGTTTGGGTTTAGGAAGGGGAGAGGTACGCGTGGTGCCAATGCAGTAATAAGAATATTAATCGAGAGGAATATAGCATACAACCAGAAGGTATTTGCCTGTATTGTATATTTCGAAAAAGCGTTTGATAGGGTGAATTGGGAAAAACTAATGAGTATTCTGCATAAAATAGGAATAGATTGGAGGAAAGGACATCCGCAACCTATACATGTCTCAGACTGCTCAGGTGCGGGTGGGGAACCGGGAGTCCGGAGAGGCAGTGTTAGGAAGAGGTGTTAGGCAGGGTTGCCCATTATCACCGTTGCTGTTCAACCTGTGTGTAGAGGAAATGATTGAAGAGGTATGGGAAGAACTGGAAGTAGGAATGAAATTGGGTGGGGAATTTGTAAAATCAGTTAGGTTTGCTGATGACCAAGCTTTAGTTTGTCAGTCGGCCAAGGTGTTGCAAGAATTGCTGAGTGAATTGAAAATTCAATGCGATAGGTATGGGATGAGAATCAATATTAATAAAGCAAAGGTTATGCGATTTTCTTGAATTAAAAAGGCTAAGGTAAACATTAAAATAGGGGGGAAAAACCTAGAGCATGTTTAACAGTTAAATATCTCGGAAGTGTTTTGGACCAACACAGTCAAAATAATAAGTAAGGAGAAGAATTGCGCTAGGCAGAGGGGCTTTTATAAGGAGGAGGGAGTTGATAACAGGGACGTTGAGTAATGATATTAAGAAAAGACCCGTAAAAACTTTGGTATGGAGCGTACGCCTCGGAAACGTGGTAATTGAAGCATGAGGATAGACGTAGATTGGCGCTTTTGAAATGTGGGTGTGGAGAAGAATGGAGTAGGTGAAATGGACAGAGTAGAAAACAAATGAGAAAGTACTTGGTATGGTGAGCGAAGAGAGAGGGGAGAAATCCTATGGAGGCAGGAAAAATGAATGAACTTGGAATAGACCTGCAGTGGGATTTTGAAGACTGTAATACAGGGGAGAATGCTAGGCAAGTGAGGAAAGGGAATGAAAATGATAGGGATGTTAGACGGGATGGAGGAGGAAGGAAGTACTCAGAGATGAAGAGGGGTCTGATGTAGAGTAGGATGCTAGGTTTTGTGTTTTGTTGGGAGTCACAAATTATTTCTTTAGTAGCAGTGTCCATCCAAAAACCTACCTTAACCGGTAGATTACCTAATAATAATAATAATATATATAAATAAATGTATATAAATAAATAAATATAAATAAATAAATATAAATATATATATATATATATATATATATATATATATTCCGCGGGTATAAATTTATATATACATATATATATATACATTTATTTACATTTTTGTGTGAGTATATGTATACACATATAAACATACACGCACACAGACATACATTTGCATAGTTTTACGGCATCCCCCGCTGTTTCTTGGAATTCCAAAATGACTTACGCCCCGCTAAAGGGGGCTGGAACCACCGAAATATCCATGTTAGTTATGTTTGTGTTAATCTTTGTATATGTTTTAATGATAATGAAATGTCAGAGTGGAGTAGTATTCATTGATGCGTATTTTGTAAACAGGAATGACACCTCTGTAATGATTTTAAATTTTCTAATATTTTCTTGTTAATTTTCGAAACGTGATTCAAAAATTATTTCCGACTAGTTAGGAGTAGCTAATCTTTTGGAAATAATTAATTTCAACTTTTTCTCAAATAAAATTATTAATATCGTGTAAACATAGGCATATAGGTGCTGGTATGTCAAAAATATTACCTCATATATAGCTGCGCACATGATTTTAGTTTTTTAAGATAATGGAAAGTATTTAGCACCTTAAATCCGCAACTCTGCTCCGGTTTTCTGTCCTCCATTACCAAAAGAACATGCGGAAAAACTTGGATTTTCGATATCAATATCTATAAAAGTTAACATGGCAAGACACTTTTTTATCGCCAAATTATCGCTGAGGACCACCATGGGTAATATAAATGGCAAATATCAAATTTATATATGATTGATTCCGTTGCAACATTCTTGAAAAATCTGGTAAAAATGGATGACTACTAGAACAATAAAATGATGGAACGATTTTTTTTTCAAAGGCACGGACAATTTTGAATAATTAAGTAGGAAATACAGTGTCCTCCCATAAGTCATCGAAATGGTAATTCGGTAGTACAGACGCTATTACTACATATGTGTTTCAGTCGCTATATGACTTAGCTGCAAATTTAAATGATATGAATTAATTCGGTCCATCGAGAATGTCATTCTAAATAGGGATCTTATGAATTGATTTCAATTATTTTACAAACGATGCGAGTGTGTCATAAATCGTAAAGATTTTCACTGACACTGAATATATATATTTGGTTCCGAAATATTTTCTGCTGCCGCTCTTACTTCCTTAATATCTCCACCCTCCGGCACTTGTACGTAACATCCCATACTACCCCAACTCATTAAAACAGATAAAAGATGAAGAATCCCCTGCGGCCGCTTCCTTCCAGTATTTGACCGTGGTTAGGGTGGAGTTGGGGGGGGAGGGAGGAGGAGTTGGACCTCGGTCGGGCGCACGTTTGCCTCACTTGATTGAGCTGCTCGTCCCATTTCTTCTCATTCCTTCCCTCTCCGCCAAGGACGTGAAATGGGGCCACTTTTACCGGCGCCATTTTTGGTTCTTTTTACCCCGCCAACATTTTATAAAGAAATGTAAGATTGGAGTCAATTCTTACGCAATTGCCCTAAATTTAATTTCAAGTTAACTCATTTTTCTATTAAAACTAGAATAAAAGCGCACTTAGACTTGGAGAAATTGTGTATCAATACGTTTGCTGATAATCTCAAAAGTCTTAAAACGGTTTGAGGCGTCACTTTGTGGAAGCGATCCATATTGAAAAAGAAAATACTTTTTTATTCCATAAAGACCAAAGTATTTTCTTTTCCGACTCATTAATATTCTTTAAAAATGTTCAGAAAAATCTTGAACGAAAGCTGTTACTTGTCCCTATTAGGGTACGTACAGTGAATTGATTTTTAAATTTATCAGCCCAATAAAATAACCCTTTCATTAGGTGAATTAACTTTTAAATAAATCTGACCTTACATTTCAAATAGCAAGCATTTGTACATTTATTTCTCTGTTGATTGAAATTATTTATTCATAAACAATGTCTTAAAAGAAGGAAAAATGAGATTTAAAACCGAAGATAGCTTGTAACTCCTCCTCCTCCACCGTGAGGAAACAATGAAACTGCACACTCCCTTCTAAAAGCTTAGCGTAAATTAAGAACAGCCCCGGAGGGCATACATAAACATAAACTTCCTCTGCCGAGAACATTCCGACTTCCTTGATCACTGCTACCTGCGTTGACAAAATGATTGCTAAGATCGTTATCTTTCTGGGAAATGGGCAGTTAAGATATTTTTGATGTTACTTGAGATTTTATTGGTTTACTACAGAATAGGTTTATTACTCAAACGAATCGAGTGTACGTAAACCTTAAGTAGGATACATTGACATTTAATTTAGATATCATAAAAGTCTTTAATTCTAACGGTTTGTTTGCAAATCAATGGAGGCTTCTTTCTAAGTTGTGCATTCAACGATTTTTTCGGATATTTTGAGAACATTCAAAAAATGTACTTAACTTGAATATTAAAAGTCATTTATTAGCCATTCAGTGTCAAATGACTGCAAATGGAGTAAACGTTAGATAAATAACCTAAGTGAAAATACTTGAAAATATATTATTTTATGAACTCTATTGCCGGCAGATAAAATGATGTTTAGCATCCGTTTATTAACAACTGAGATTATCAATGTAGTATTCCTTTAAATTATTATTGCATGATTACAAAGACTCATTGGAGTTCACACTTTCAAAGATAGTATCTCATTAATATAAGTATTATCGTCAGGAAAAAAATATCATAGTGGAAACAATTACTGTCATAGGAATCATAATTGTCAGTTATCATTCAAAAGCTCAGTTATTCTCATGAACTCAAGAAAGACGCATGGAATCACGAGGAAATATTGTCCCCATCCTGCTCCCTCTAAATGACGTGTATGGCACGTGTTGGCGCCTGCAATCGTCCCGAATCCGCTCGCTTTCTTCATCACCTTGCCCATCTGTTCGCCCTCAACGCTCCTTGAAACTAGAATATATCACTCATTTTTGGGTTTGAGTTTTCTCTTAGTCTAATGGTGTGAATACATTAAGAGGCAATCGACTTTTGCATTCTATGCACATTTTCTATCCCGATAACATGCCCAAAACATTTTACTTATGGAGTAAGGTAAAAACATTAAATGAAAACATTTTTAATAATAAGAAAAATGGTTCATCGTTTGCACAAAAATCAAGATATAAGAATTTAATCATTTAGTGTTCATTTAAAAAATACACATCTTCAATATAATATCACCCATCGCTGGATTTAACGAAAATCTGGTCACGTAGACTCTGAATATAAAAAAATATCTCCGTTAGGAATTATTTATTCATTATTAATTTATTTAAAGCATACGAAATAGTTTCCAAAACCATTTTTTTTCTCTATCACGAGAATTGCTTGTAAAATATATGTTACTGAATAATGTAGATTTCCATCCCACTCGCTTCGGAAAACATGAATTGGAAAGTACCGGAGCGGGTTGATTCAGGTTTATCCCACATTAAAATATAAATTGAATCATTTTCCATTAATATCTCCAAAAATACGTTTTAGCAAATGCATAAGCTGCATTACGTAGACGTTTTCAACTACTTATCCAGTGACACAGGCTGATTTAGGCCAAGGCTTCTCCCAAAAAAGATGGTTTACCCACGGTCAATAGTTTTCCTACTTTCAAAAATAATGGTCTATTATTTTTGGCTTTTCGCCATTCAGCAATTAAATTTTTTGCGTCATTTTTGCGTTTTAACTTAGTAAAAATTACACATAAAGATGTAGTAATCTTTCTGTGGAACGACTCCATTTAAATTGAAATGATGAAAGAGAAACAACTTTGCTACCGTATGATGTCCATTCCAAAAAAAGATTTTTAAATCTTTTTTCCTCCAATGAATCTCCTCCGACGGGTTTTTCTTTTCCTTTCTTCAGCGACGCATGTCAACCGAAATGCACCGGTGGGATACTTAATAGACCCATTGATATCTCTGAAAGACCAAGCACAATTTAATTTACTGCGCAACATAAAATGGTGGCGCTTTTTTAATATGATTATTTTTTTATTCGACAAAAGTTCCTCTTTGGGAAACGCGCAGTCCGTTCCATTTGTTTGAAAACCAGAGCATCCTTCTTTATTCTCTGTCTTATTCACGCAAAAGAGTCCTCCTCCTCCCACACTCCTTAATCTCTCGGACAATCTCTCGATTGTGCACTTTTCCCATTTCGTTCCTCCCGACGCGAATTTAATCTTCTCCCGCCTCCATTAACTGAATGCATATCCTCGGGAGAGCCCACACATTGTATCCGAGGGACGGATGTGGGCGGAGTCACTGGCTGCTTGGCTCCCCTCCCCTCTTACTCCCATCCCCATCCTCCCCCCGTCCCCCGCAGCCGCGTCTTGGAATCGGATCGACATTAACGTCCCTAATGCAGCTGCATAGTCCGCCCTTTTTTTCCCTGAACTGAATCTGTTAATCCGTCCCCGTACTCCTCTCCTCCTTGTAAAAATATTTATGTTAGCCGCTTTGTGGCTTCTCCTCTGGAATTTTTTATAAGGATTAGCTGGATTTCCTTCATATTTATTTAAACATACATTGAAATTATTTCTGTTCCATATAAATAAATAAGTGCACATATGTATATATGTATGTTATAAGCGAACAAATACTCATTCACATGGAAATAGATATAAGAAAAAGGGGAAGGCGGAATCGATCAAATCACGAGTGTAAAAATATTTCCTAGCCCGGGACTTGAACTCCGACTCCTTTACTTGCCGGGCGGACGCTCTTAACCACTTGAGCCAGGAAACGTAACTTACACCGATATCTGCGATGTTTTAAGCAACCGATTGCCCCGATTCTTTGGTCAAGGTCTCCTGTGTTCGTCCTTTATATGTGTTCTAATCCCTTTTCCTTATATCTATTTCCATGTGAATGAGTATATATATATATATATATATATATATATATATATATATATATATATATATATATATATATACTAAATGACTTCAAATCGCGTTTTATTTTGGATTATTCTTAAAAAGCAGCGTAATGTCCTCTTTGGATCCACAGGAAGTTGTCGACAAATATTACACAGACATCGAATGGATTAATACATAAAATATTTAATCAATAGGTTTCGTAAACGGGTGAGCCGATGCAATGATGAATGGGTTGGTTTACTCAATTCTTCGAAATCCCTGGAACAAATCTCATTTTCTCTTGCATCAATTTCCGAGTGTAAAAATCAAAAAAATGAGTTTCTTGGAATATCTCATTTTATCTTCATTATTTTTATAATTACTTAATTGTAAATCGTTTCCTATTTTACTGTTAATAATGGAAATAGCAACATTTCAGAACTAACCTTTTGGAAAACCTCTTAAGATTATTTGGACCGAGAACAAATATTTTCTACTCATCAAAATTGTAATAATTTAGTAGCGCAATTAATTATGGTCCTCCACCATGTGGAATATGTTTTATGGAGTATGCCTTTACTTCTCGGAAGGTGATGGACATTGTTGAGGCATGGGTGTGCTTGGAAACATCCCTCGTGGAAGCCTGGACACACCCCTCGACAGGGGGATATCCTGAATCGCCACCTTCCCTGTATTCCCGCCCACTTTGCATGGCATTGTCGCATAGGAGAATGGAAGCGGTGCGCGGTAGACGACCGCTAGATGTCTCTGGGCTTCCCCGAGAATCCGCTAATCGAATTTCCGCTTCGAGTCTCGTCGTGGGCTCCCAAGGGCACCCACCACCACCACAGTGGTGCCCGGTCGCTTGGGGCGGGGTGATTGGTGTCCCGAGGGAGGGTCTGTTACGGCGAGGAGGCGTATTATAAGGTCGGAAGGGTGGAGGTGGAGAGAGAGATAGAAAGAAAGGGACGTAGAGCAGATCGGATATATATGTCGATCAAAAGTTCATTAATATCGCTGCATGCAAAGGCTTGCGTCACGAAGATGCGACGCGACGAAAAATATGAATAAACTCACAAAAACGGAACGTAATTTTTTTTATCATTGGCTTCCCTAACCATCATCATAAGATTGAGAAATGTTCGTTGCTGCTTTTAAAAATGTCTAGTCTCATACTAATGGAGGTGGCTGTACGACCTCTGAAATCGAAAAAGTGAGTGCTATTTTCTTAAGCTTGTTTCTTGACGTTTTTTGTTGCGTCACATCCCAGAACTAACCCCTTCTTTGTAATCCCACGGTATATTATGCAAATTGTCTCCAGATTTTCTTTGAAACTGTATTCATGGAATGAGAAATACGTGAATTATTGCGGTGGCTGCATCGAGATTTAATGTGTAGTATGTCATTTTGATAAAATATCGTGTATTTGTTCTCTTAAGTACAATACAGGTCGCATAACGTTACAATACGTTCTCCCTGTACTATTTTTCATAGAAAATGACATCAAGGTACGGTGGCTAACGTATTGGCTTCCCATTGAGAGGGCCCAGGTCCAAATCCTGGACACAATAGATATTTTTCGGTATTCCGATCCCTACTTGAGGTGCTTTGTGGAGGGCACTTTGAGTGACTACACCGTCCGACGGATGGGACGTTAAGCTGCGGACCCCTTGGCGCCTCTCGACAAGGGTAGTCTAATTCTGAAACCAGGTCTCTCTCCACTCTTCCCACTTTTCCATCCATCCCTAATGGCGCAAATTACCTTACCTCTCGGTCGCCTCCCATAGAAACTACTACTAATACTCCAAGTTTGTATACGCACCCTTATGACACTTTTGGACTGACAGCAGAAAACGTATGGATTGTAGTTGTAAATATAAATGTCGTTCTCACGAAAAACTGATATCATGTGCAAAAATATATGAGAGTTTTAATAATGCCAACATAAAAGATCCATCTTTTTTTAATGACATTGATAAATATTTTGGAAAAAATGAATAAAATTGCTTAGTTTTATAAATTGGCTTCTTTCTGCTAGCCCAAAATACGTTTTTGGCCACGTTTAAAAAAATAATCGATGCCAGAGAGTACTCAAAATTGTACGTTAACGTAATGCCTGGTTACGAAAAACGCATGAATAAAGTGCTCCTTTACGTTAAATCGGTCGTCATTAATCCATGAACTAAGAAAACATATATCATTGAACTAATAAGACTAGTCCCCATTCACGATTCAAACTCCACTAATCCCTAGACAATGAAATGCACAAGGCAGATATCCATGTTGAAAATTAATATTACTTACCTTTTGATGAATAAAGATAATATTGCTCACACTTTTACACACTGCATGAATCATATCGTAAATTGCCTCATTATCCAAATAATTACGAAGGTGTTCTTACTGACGCATTCAGTCATTGATGGCATCACATTCCCCTCGAGTATCCTATAATTTATAGAGAGAAAAGGCAAATTTTTCATGCTTTACTCAAGTAACATTGCGATTGTTTTAACACCAATCGTAAGCGTTCCTAGACGTAAACTTACGCATTTCGTATTACATCGTGGGTTAATAAATGAATACCAGTTTATGTAAAACAAAAATCAATTTTCCCACGAGTCTGTGAATCACACTTCCGAGTGATGTCTGATATGTGGGAAGTCAGTGAATTACTCAAGTGAAAAATATGGGCATAAATGGCACTACGTTAGTACGGAAATCAATCAACAGGTGCACTCTGCAGATTAAAACGTATTGCGTTCAGGGCACAGGCCAGCAGATTAGGGAACATGCGAGATACGAAGACAAAGAATAATTAGAGAGTGCATCTTTAAGCCATTTTATGGTAACATTAACCTAAGCGAAGAACAAACTCATTGCAATTTGTACAAGTATGAGGATCCTAAAGACTAAGTTGACAGTTTTTTGTCACGAATCGAACGAAAAATGGGTAGCTATAACATGGAATAGAAACTGGCCTTACAGAGCATCATAAAGTGAAGTATAACCAGTGGATTTCTTTACGAAATGGATTTGAAATGTATTGAATTCAGCGTAGAGAAAAACTGTTTTGGGAAAATGTACCGACGAACACGATGAATTGAGTTACAACTCCAAGGAAATGGTCCCACCGAAACTCTAGACCGTGACCTCTCGATTTCCAGGACGTCTCGCTCAGTCAAATGTTATGCCAAGTGGAAGTTTTTATATAAATATTTGTATTTATTTACAGTTGTATTCCTCCGAGTGTTGGTCGATTGTAAATCATAAAAAACTAAGCTTAATTTTAATACCAAAACTTGAATAATTTAAGAGATAAACTACACCTACTGATGGACTGGGTGAGTTTGAAGAGTGAAATGGAGACATGTGGGGAGAGAGAGATAGAGACTGAAATAGGGTCGGCCCACGGGAACGAAGATCAGCTGTCGTGGGCTGGGAAGTGGTCGGAGTCGGCCAATTACGGGGATTAAGGAGGATCCTTCATCCACCGCTCCTCTCCTCCCTACACCCCGCTACACATTTACCCTTCTCTCCAACTGCCCGACGGGGGCGACTGCGTCCGGAGGGTGGGGGGCGGGCTGAGGGGTTGGACCTGCCGCCGCGGGTGGCGCTTGGGATTCTCTCACTCGGAGGGGTGCGTGGGAAAGAGGGTGGTCGAGGCGGCAGCCCCAGCCTCACTCCCTCTCCCTCCCGCCCACGTCCCGAAAAGCGAAGCGGTCAAGCGGGAAGGGTCATTCTGGTGGTTGGGTGCGAGGCGGCTTAGCGGAACTCCTGGAAGAGGAGCATATCCCTCAAACCAACAAGCGTCGCCCAAAAAGCGAAGCCGTGGATAAAGAGTGATTTCACCCGAAAGAGAAACATCACTTTTTTCATGTACAGTTGTCATTTGTAGTATTTCTAGATTATAAGTGCTACAAGCTAAGAAAAAATTACAATTTATTTTGAGCAATTACTGGCGAAAGTTTGCGAAAGGGCAAAAGAGCGATCATCTCCTTCACTGCTTAGTCCTATTTTAGAACGTTCTCTATCCTAAACAAGTTCCTCACGAATTCTGTTTGAGTGGCGGATTAGATTTGGTAACATTGCTATGGTAAGCTCAGTTATGAATCTTTATTATTATAGTTGGTATTATAGGAAAGCCGAAAGCCGCCGCAAGGGCGTGTGGATGGGGGGGGAAGTAGGCTTTCGGGAGGGCTTTCTCTTTTTCCAAAACTTCATGACGACGCAGTTTTTTTTAAGTTTAATACTAATCGCCAAGTAACACGCCAGCGTTCTATAGCATTAAGGTCATCTAATGAAGAGGCTGGGTTCTCAGAATTACGGACATCTCTTTAAACCATTGCATCGTGGGCGATTAAACGTATCTTACCAGTGACTACGATATCGATGCCGTCAACCTATAGAGCAGATATGATTTAGGATCTTATTTTTTCCACGAACGATAGGGGATCATAATAACGTTGGTCGACCGCGGAAGGGTCATGTTCGGTTAAAATTTTCTGCTGTGTGTTCACCGCCGGCCATTCTCCCTGGCGGTGGCTTGCAGGGTGTATGTATAAATAAATAAATGTATAAATTTGGAATAAAGGAAGCGAGGAACAGGATATAAACTACAAAATAGAGGGTTCAGTATTGACTTAAAGTGAGATAGATTCCAAGACAGATAGGTACAAATACTCATTCTTTCCCCGAACAATCAGTAATCATAATAGCAAGAAACCGAAGTCACTTTAGAAATATTAAAAACGTTGAATTTACAAGTCGGAACAAAATTAAACACTATAGAGATGTTAGGTATACTTTCAGGTGCATGTGTATGTTAGTTGGTAGTTTGAGTGTTTGCATGTGTGTGGGGTGTAAGTGTTCATGCATGAATGTATGCCATGTTTTTTTTTATATATGATTTTGTCGTTATTGCATGCGATTTTTTTTTATTATTTTTCTTTTCTAAATTATGGGTGGTGTCCTAGCACCCCCCGCCACACGCCCTTGCGGCGGCTTGCGGGGTATTGAGTAGATGTAGATGTAGATAGATAGGACGGACTTTGACAAGCGGAAGGTTTAAATACGCAGTAGATTTCTTGAATACATATAAGAGGTCTTTAAATTAATTGATGGGGCTGGAAACGTAGGGTTCGATCTAGCAACACAGGAGGCGCTGGGCTTGGAGGGGCGGCAGGCGAAAAACTGCGCAAAAATGGTTCCGAAAAACCATTCGCAAGACCAAAAGTTCTTCAGGAGGGAAAGGTGCCTTGAAGTTTTTGATTTAATTGAAAATGACCCCCATTTTATGGAACGCGTAATTACTGGTGACTAGTCTTGGGTATCTGAGTACGACCCAGAAACCAAGCTCATTTGTTTTTTCGATATCCACGGAATCGTCGACAAAGAATTTCTACCTAAAGGCCAAACGGTCAATCTTTTACTAGAAGGTTCTTGAAAAACTTCGGAAAAGGGTCATTGGTGTGAGACCAAACATTAAGAGCAACAGGGTGTTGCATCTTGATAATGCTCCTTGTCACACAGCAATTTTAATAAACGAGTTTTTGGCCAATAAACAGACTTCTGTGGCTCCTCACCCACCTTATTCGCTTGACTTGAGTCCTTGTGACCTTTTTCTCTTCCCGAAGTTGAAAAATCACCTCAAAGGAACTCATTTGGGGCAGTCGAAAACATTCAAACGGCTTTAACCGACCAGCTGAAGGCTATTCCAGCATCATAGGCAGTTCCAGCATTGCAATGAGAAGTGGAAGAACCGTCTCCAGCGCTGTGTGGCTTCAGAGGCAAGTTATTTTGAGGGTGACAATAAAAAATTGCTATTTTATTTGAATGAAATTTTTTTTAAAACCAGTGTCATTACTTATTTTAAAGATGTTTTGCCATTATATTTGCTCATAAATTTTAAAATTTGTATTTCTCCTTTTCGAAAACTTCATAACCTTTACTTTATAAGTGCATATGCAATCTATTAATGATATGCGTTTGCTATAACAAACTCCACCGTAAACCCTCGCGACAGTTGGAGCGGTATTTTGTAGATGGTAGTCATTGCATATGTAGCAACCTTCTAACAATCGCTATCAAGGTCTACATTTCTTTTAATGTCGCTCGACCGAACAGTCCCTGCCGCACGCCCCTGTTGCTATTTGCACAGTAATATGTAGGTGTACACGAAGGAAATGACCTAACTTTCGTGGCAGATGCAAATGATGGTCCGATTCGAATTGAAACCGCGGTGGAGTACATCTATATCTACATCTACATAATACCCCGCAAGCCGCCGCAAGGTCGTGTGGCGGGGGGTGTTAGGTCACCAACCGTAAAAACGAAAAATACCACATGCAAAAAACAACACGGAAAATTACACCCCAGCAGCGCACACACTCATGCAAAACTCCCTCCATCCAATACTCATGCAAACACATACACCGCCAAACAACAAAAAACTGCACCCCAGGATACAGCACGAAAGCCATCCTAAAACACGCAAGCCAGGACACAACAAGCAAGAATGTGAAACATCACTACCACATGAAAATGCACCACAAAACACTCAACCCCCCAAAGAGACAGTAAAAGGAAGGGAATTCGACCCAACGTTGCAGGTAGCAGGAATTTCCCCCCGCGGAGAGGGACGAGGGATTGAAAGGGAAACTTAAAAACAGATGAACAGAACACGAATGAGGTCATTCGGAAAGAATGGGTTATTATAACAAAACACATAAGGTTAGTGGAGGAGCATGCATTTAAGTAGAACTAATTATTTTTTAGACACTGAAGGGTGGCAAGTGGAATTTTTACTATCTATAATCCTACAGTTGCTATCCCGTATTGTCCGTGGGAAGAAGGAGTCCTTGAGACAGAATTTGTCAATATCATGCAAAAAGGAATCGTAGATTTCATACCTATAAAATACGTTAAAGCAAATCGCGACCCCAGGTGGTACAATAAAGACGTTAGAAAAGCCCTTCGAAAGCAGAGAATGCTACACTCTAGGGTAAAGAGGGCAGGCGTGAACACATCATCTCCTGAGAATACACAATTATGGGACACATATAGATCCTCTAAAATTGAAACCAAAAAACAATTACGTAGCGCCTTACTGGAATTTAAACGCAAAGTACTTTGCGAGCACTTGGACACTGACCCCAAAGCTTTCTGGTCATATGTTAGGGAAGTAAATGGGAGTAAACAAACCGTGGCTTGCTTAAGGGATTTTAGTAATATAATTCATACAGACAGCGAGGTTAAAGCTAACATCTTAAATTCATTCTTCCAAAGCGTTTTCTCGAATGATGTTGCCACGGCATATCTCCAAGAAACAATACATACTCCACCCATGGAAAAAATAACAGTGGACCAACAAGGAATTCTAAAATTACTTAATGAGATTAAACCCAACAAATCCCCGGGTCCCGAAAATATACCAGCTAGGGTGATTAAACATTTAGCTCCAAACATTGCCCCGTACCTTGAATTTATATTTAACAAATCCCTCACAGAGTGCAAAGTACCTAAGATTTGGAAAACCGCGCAAATAACGCCTATTTTTAAAAGTGGTGACAGGGAGGATCCCAGTAATTACAGACCTATATCTCTCACTTCTATCTGTTGTAAAATCTTAGAGCACATAATTGTCAGTTCAATAATGAGACACCTTGACAATATTAACTTTTTAAGTGACAATCAACACGGATTCAGGAAAACCCGCTCCTGCGAAACCCAATTAGGATTATTTACACATGATTTACTTGTATCTGGTGAGAGAGGTAGGCAAGTGGATGCCATCTTCTTAGATTTTCAAAAGGCATTTGATAAAGTCCCACATGGTAAACTCATTCATAAATTAAAGGTCGCGGGTATAAACAAGGGCGCCATAAGTTGGGTTAAAGATTTTCTTTCAGAGCGGGAACAGAGGGTAGTCCTTGATGGCACTAGTTCCGACGGCGTTCGAGTCACGTCGGGGGTACCTCAGGGAAGTGTGATCGGGCCGTTACTTTTCTTGATTTTTGTTAACGATTTGAACCGCGAAGTGAAAAGTAAAATTAGGATGTTCGCGGATGACACGGTGATCTATCGGGAGATATCTGGGGATGAGGATCGTTTTATTCTAGCGCAGGATTTAGATTGCATTACTAAATGGTGTTCTAACTGGGGATTGACTCTAAATTATAATAAATGTTCAGTGGTAAATTTCTTTAAAAGATCAACGGGATTTGCTTACAAATTAGCTGGAGGTGACCTAGCAGTAGTTGATACGGTAAAATACCTAGGTGTCACATTCACTAAAGACTTAACTTGGGGGACTCACATACGTAAAGTCTGCGGTCAAGCAAATAAAAAATTGGGATTCATTAGACGCATTGTCGGCAAAAGTGACTCGAAGGTCAAGGATCGTTGTTACCACGCTCTTGTAAGGCCTCATTTAGAATACGCATGCAGCGTGTGGGACCCGAGTGAAAAAGGTCTCATTCGGGAAATTGAGAAGGTTCAACGCCGGGCAGCCCGTTTTGTAAAAAATTCCTACGATAAAACGCAAAGCGTTACCGAAATGCTCATGGATTTGGGGTGGGAATCATTAGAAGAGAGACGATTCAATGCAAGACTGAAATTATTAAATAAATTCAGATCCGCATGTTTCAGCACCGAGGTCTCGCAGATTATTCGTACTCCTACATACATTGGTCGCTTGGATCATGCATATAAAATTCGGGAAATAGATGCCAGGACTAGCCGACTCAAGGACTCCTTCTTCCCACGGACAATACGGGATAGCAACTGTAGGATTATAGATAGTAAAAATTCCACTTGCCACCCTTCAGTGTCTAAAAAATAATTAGTTCTACTTAAATGCATGCTCCTCCACTAACCTTATGTGTTTTGTTATAATAACCCATTCTTTCCGAATGACCTCATTCGTGTTCTGTTCATCTGTTTTTAAGTTTCCCTTTCAATCCCTCGTCCCTCTCCGCGGGGGGAAATTCCTGCTACCTGCAACGTTGGGTCGAATTCCCTTCCTTTTACTGTCTCTTTGGGGGGTTGAGTGTTTTGTGGTGCATTTTCATGTGGTAGTGATGTTTCACATTCTTGCTTGTTGTGTCCTGGCTTGCGTGTTTTAGGATGGCTTTCGTGCTGTATCCTGGGGTGCAGTTTTTTGTTGTTTGGCGGTGTATGTGTTTGCATGAGTATTGGATGGAGGGAGTTTTGCATGAGTGTGTGCGCTGCTGGGGTGTAATTTTCCGTGTTGTTTTTTGCATGTGGTATTTTTCGTTTTTACGGTTGGTGACCTAACACCCCCCGCCACACGCCCTTGCGGCGGCTTGCGGGGTATTATGTAGATGTAGATGTAGATGTTGAGTCGGCTAGTCCTGGCATCTATTTCCCGAATTTTATATGCATGATCCAAGCGACCAATGTATGTAGGAGTACGAATAATCTGCGAGACCTCGGTGCTGAAACATGCGGATCTGAATTTATTTAATAATTTCAGTCTTGCATTGAATCGTCTCTCTTCTAATGATTCCCACCCCAAATCCTAGTAAATCCGAGTAAATCCTAAGTAAAGTCTAAGGAAGAGAAGAGATTTCGTCGGCCAAGAGGAAATGCGTATTCAATAGCCGGGTGAGAGCGAGACTCATTCCCCTTCGCTCTTGGATCGGATTAATCGCTTTAATCCTCTTTCCTCGATGGTGGGACCTTGTCCTCCGGGGTCATTCGTCAACTTGTTCACTCTCTACTCACATTCCTCCATGCCTAGATTTTCCCCTCCTCATGTCCTGACAGACCCTTAAGGAGTTCCGAGCTTGACCACATGGCTCTCCAAATGTAGTAATATGGAATACATTCTTCATTGAATTGGTATGAATGAAGTGAAAATGTGTTAATCAGCACTGAAAGGGATTATAATAAGTTTGAAATTAACTTCGTCATATTATGTGCATGTAGGTGTAATTTCTGTTTATCTTCTTTGAAATATCCTTTTAAACATTACCATTATTTTCTTCTAACAGTGCTATCATCATAGATGTTAGCTATTAGCTATGAGTTGATATAAAAATATCCAAAGCCAATGTTAGTATCTCGAAGAAAGTTATTCGATTTTTCCGGTCGATGTGCGAGTGTGCGTCTACATGGAGGAGAGATGCTTAGTGAAGAACACCAGGGCACGGACCATGGTACCCGTGTCGAAGGACGGACCATGTTCACGTGGCCCATGCTTCACGGGTGCTAGAACCTTGGTTGGCTCATCAGTACACTCTGATGTACTCTACGCAACATCTCTCTTTCCTTATAATAATGGTTGGGACGAACAAAAGGGTCGGTTATAGGGGCATATTCTGAAAGAGTGTTATTTTGGTTTCGGGTATTTTTCTATCAAGTATGGTATCATACAGTATTGCCAATTACAAGTTGTAGGTAAATTTATATTTATTTCATTCAAACCGGTACTTGACTGTCTCATAATCAACGATAAAAAGTTATTCTCACCGGAAAATATTTAGAAAGTGTTTTCATTGTGATATCTCTTTGCGTGTGACAGATATGTATTAATTAACACTCATAAATCAATTTACTGTTGATTGTTTTGTCAAGGGATTATTTAAGGTACAGCAGATATTAATATGGCTTTTAATGTGAAGTTAATTTAATTTTCGGTTAATCTCCGTTTTCCCACAAACGTTCAGAAGGATATCCGGAGGCTTTGTGATCGCGATAGCAACAGCGGTAACAATATTCAAGTATTAAGGTTATCGCGTGAGCTGGGTATTATTTCTGTCCGTCGATTAAAGGATTATTTTTTAAATTTGAAATGTGGGTCTTTATATATGGTGAACTTCATTTCCGCGTGATTTATAATAATTTACTAAACATTTTTTCATGATTTTACATGAAGAGAAGAATGCCTAATATAAAATCGTTGAGTCTGCTACTATTGCTTATTATTGAAATTAATTATCATTCCTCGTTTAATGAATTAATTGGAATGTACGTATATTATTTTTTAACTGCCACGCCACGGAATATTGATTTTCAATGACATAGCATAGCATTGCCGGTTTGAAGGAATGCGGTGACATAATTAATCGGTGGTATACATACTTGGGTGCCGTTTGCAGTGGACTTCAAGTGAACGTCAAATAGAACGCAACATGTTGTGACCCCTAGGCGCCTTTCGTTAAGGTCAGGCTGATTCCGATGCTGGGTTTCTGCTGCCACCAATTTCTCTCCATTCCACGAAAATCCTGTCTTTACTGATGCCGGTGGTTTCCCCTTATCTTTTCCTCCATCTAATATCAATTGGTTTTGTTAGAAAACCCTACCATTGTTAAGTACCGTTGATGGGAACAACCTCTCAGAGGCTAAACACTAGCGCACTTTTGTGCTTCACTTATTACTGCACGAAACATCCCATTACCCTATATTACAACTGATTATTTTTTATCTTTATATACTTGATATGATCCTTCATTACCTCATTAACAATTTATCATTTCTTCCTCACTTACAAAGCAATCTCTCCTCTATTGTAGTTTCTTGTTCCCATCGGCTTACCCAGTTTTTTCCGAACTTCTTTCAACAACCTTGGCCAACACTTCATTGCTTGTTTCACTTACATTCATTAATTTATTTTCTTCATTCAGCTTACATTCACTTTTAAGTATTAACCATGAAAACTCTAGTGAACAAAAACTGGGACGTTTGTGGGGAATTATCTCATTAATAACTATTAGTTCATGGGAATGAAAAGCTTCTGCTAACATCTACATCTACATCTACATAATACCCCGCAAGCCGCCGCAAGGGCGTGTGGCGGGGGGTGTTAGGTCACCAACCGTAAAAAGGAAAAATACCACATGCAAAAAAAAAAAAAACACGGAAAATCACACCCACAGCAGCGCACACACTCATGCAAAAATCCCTTCATCCAATACTCATGCAAACACATAAACCGCAAAACAACTAAAAAACTGCACCCCATGATGCAGCACGAAAGACATCCTACAACACGGAAGCCAGGACACAACAAGCAAGAAATTGAAACATCACTACCACATGAAAATGTACCACGAAACACTCTACCCCCAAAGAGTCTGTAAAAGGCAAGGAATGCGACCCAACGTTGCAGGTAGCAGGAATTTCCCCCTGCGGAGAGGGACGAGGGATTGAAAGGGACTAACATGTACATCCTATTCCTAATGGACAATATTTCAAATTAAATTTGGTTTTATCTATGTACAACATTGCGTCGGACAATTTCCAATGCAAAAAAGTAAAAGTTTTCCGTATAAAATACTCCCCATATGCACAGTGACTGTTGCCTAACACCGATGTGTGACCCGTCCTCTTGTTTGCTGGTAGCGTAGGATGCATGCCGTGCATTTCGTCCACTCGACTTATCTGCTTGGGGTGAAGTAATATTTTATTACTTTCAACAACATTATAGACTATGCTATGTAATCACTTTGGCTCGATAACTTTAAGCCGCCGGTTAAAAAAATTTCAATGCTGAGGAAATCCAAATAATATGAACATAAAAATGCATTTCCAACAAAGGTTCATATTCAAATATTAAGGCTATGCAAACTTGCAAGATTAAGTAAATAAAATGTTGAAGTTCAACGATGAAATAATTGTAGGTTTCAACAAAATTTCAATGTCTTCCTTAGTCAATATTCAATGATTGCATTATTTGCAAACAGGTTATACTCCCTTTAAAGTTTCATCAATTCCGCAAACGCATTGAAAATATTAAAAATCCATTTACACAAATTATCACTATGTTAATGTCAGATTGGGCTTAATTAAATTTCATTTTTTCATTCTTTCGTGTTTAAGCACTTTTGTGAATAGGTGGTGTGTTACCTTTTCTCACAAAAGGAGTTTCAATTTTCTGAACATTTTCTTACCCTCAAAAAAACTTTCACTCCTTCCATGTACCCCGCTTGGCCGACATTGCCATCTCTACGTTTGTCCTTCCCTCCTCTCCCATCCCTCCCCTGAATAAACTCTTTCTGGCTCGACGACCCTCGTTCAGGCCTCGGAATGCCAGTGGGTGACCACCGCGCGTCGCCCCGGACGTTCGCGAGCGGTGTCCCGCGCGCCGCCTTATCGCAGCCGCTGTCGGTCGATTGATGACATTTCAATATCGCTGGCGCGGCGAACGGGTGCTTTGGCAGGAGGTGGGGACGAGGACCCTTCCCTCCCATGGGTCACCGCGGCGATTGCGGTGAACCAGTAATTATCCCCGCGCTGTAATTACATAATTACACGACATCAATCAGGATCGATCGGAAGATTATATTTCCCGTGCCTTTCCACGGGGTGTAAACGTCACGAGAGTCACGTGGCACGCACATTCAACGGGAGGACTCGAAGTCTCCTGGAGGGAGGCTTAGATTCATGGGTGTTCAAGATGATGTTTGCACATGTCTATTTATGAATTCCCTCATCTTCCTTTACGCCGAGTGTTGATACGAAAAGTGATTGAAATCACAGTCACCGTGACTCATCGTCAAAGCATCCACATCCAAGTAGTTGACCGCGGTCACAAATTGTTTGTCAGAGTTCATGGTTAGGATTGGGTAGATAAGCGAACGACCCGATTCGGAAAATACGTATCATTCGTCGCTGTTGTCAGTTTACCGTGTGATTAGTGAAGGCTGAGTACGTCTCCGCGCAATTAACCGTCGCGCAACAATCGCGTGCTTAGGTGATTTCAGTTGTGAACACATGTAACAATAATGTGTTTCCGAAATTAACTTTTCACTAGCGCTTTCGTCCAACTTGAAATAGGTGCTGACATGCTGAATTGACTTAGAGCTTTGGATGGAGTGATGCATGGACTCTTCATAATTCGAACGAGTTACTAAGTCGTAATAGTTTAGAGAGTGAGGATAATGCTAGTTTATAAGTAGACAAAGAAATATTAATTTATTCCTACCGCTTTCCAATTTAAGGATAAATAACGTAAAACCAGCCTTTCGTCACAGAGGGTAACAGCGTGTTCACTAAAAACATAAACTGACATGTTTACATAACAGACTCACTCTCGACCTCTAGGGAACTATTTTGACGAGAGTTATTCTCGAATTTTTTTTCCGTGATGTCCAAAGCTAGTCTACTCTTTGAATGCATGGTAAATATGAAAGAATGCGTGCAGATGAAAAGAGTAATTTTTATATTGTGGAGATAAGGTGTTAATGGTATTGGCATATATTTTTATCTACTAAATTCTCACCGTGATTTCCTGAGGCAGTATGAGGCTTAAAGAACATTCCAAAGTCAGATTTTACTCATGTAATTAGATGGGCATGTGAAGGCCGGTTGGTTAAAATTGAATCCATTATATCGATGGATATGTTATGTCGATAGACTAGTTATGCCTAAGGTTTTTCATCCCGGACTAATATAAATAAATAAATAAATAAATAAATAAATATATAAATAAATAAATAAATAAATAAATAAATAAATAAATAAATAAATAAATAAATAAATAAATAAATAAATAAATAAATAAATAAATAAATAAATAAATAAATAAATAAATAAATAAATAAATAAATAAATAAATAAATGAATAAATATATAAAAATACATATATTTACTTATTTATTTATACACGTTTAATATCTGAAAACAATAATTTGGAAAAACCAAAAACCTCTAACCTTACCCACGGTCACGCTAGACCGAAGTTTTAGTTACTTTCTAGACAGCACTTGTTACGTATAATGCAATAAGTCCCGGGATTTCTTGAACGGGATATTATTTTGGGTTGCGCAAGATATAATTTGCCTCGACTACGTTGAAAAGGGAAATTCTCTCAATAGCGACTATTGCATCGAGTTATTGGTACTTATGAAGGAGAAAATCGTTAAAAAATGACCGCACATGAAGAAGAAAAAAATCATCTTTCATCATGACAATGTACCACCAGGCAAATTGAGAACGAGTCGAGCTTCAATCTGCTTTCCCCCCCCCCCGCACTCTCTAGATCTACTGGCCCCCAGCGACTACTGGCCATGTTTGCTGATCTCAAAAAGATGGAGGATGATTTTATTCCAAAAGGCGTTGGAATCATTTTATAGCTCTTGAAGGTGATTATTTTGATGAATAAAAATGAATTTCGCGAAACAAATGTTGTTTTCTTAGTTAGTCCCGGGACTTAATGAACGATGGGTTAATTAAACATTTCCTATTTAAATTCTTCTCCGTCTTCTTAACTTCTGTACAATGCGCCACATCTTCAGTCTTCCCGCCAAGTAATCACCACGCCTGGTAACTTCTTTGCCATCAGCCAGTCTATCAGTTCCGAAATATGCTTTGCCCAATGATGTTTCATTTCACGACTATTTCAATAACCGCCTTCCTGAGCCCATCAGAAGCACCACTGTAGAGTGAAAGGTCTTGAAGCGGCGTGGGTTTGCCTGTTGGCGTTTGCTCTGAGCCTGATTCTAACCGAAAGGAGGTACCCTCTCCGTTGAGAAATAGAAATGGGTTCTTCGTAACGATGGGAATAATTGGAGATTTCTCCCACGCTTTTCTCTCTTTCCCTATCTCTCCTCCCACCTCTCGAGTTGATTATTGGCAGAGTGATCCCTTTCACTTAATTCGTATCATTGGTGGTCACTATAATCCGGCAAATCCCCCAAAAGTGTTCCATAACCCCTCAAGAATGGCACTTAATGCGATGCCATGGAAGCTCTGCCATGCCCTTATCGTTAAAACACTCTGAACTTTCGAACAATTCGGTTGCCCAAACGTAAACACTTTCAATCCTTATTTATTTATGTTTACCTTAAATATTTTCATATTTCAATTCTCATGTCAAAATATATGTTTCGAAGAGTAACACTGTCATTTCATTTGACAACAGGCACTGTTAAATCCACAATGTTTGTATATTTTAAACTCTTTTCCAATAAGGTGGCTGTGATTTTATCCTGTCAATATAGCTTCTCAATATAGTCAGTTCAGTGAACCAATAGCACTGCCTGAGCCTAATTTTCATTTATTTTAAGAAATATTTTCATTTTTGCCCAATATACGATAATTTAATGCTCCTTTGTCGATAAAATGGAAGTTAATAATCTGTTTTAAAATTTGTCAACACTGGAATTTTTCCATGAAAAATTAGAGGCTGAATTTTTCATGAATTAATTTAATATCTGATTATTTAATTGTGTGCTGGCCTGTAGGTGGAGATTTTTTCAAATTCAATATGTGGAATAATTATTTTCATTTCAAATTTAGCGCATTATAATTGCTTTATTATTGATGTCAACTTCAGAACAGGATGTGTTTCTTTCGAAATTACCAAAAGCTCCACATTATTTTCGTTCATCAATTCCTTTTATTATCTCTTTTTTATTTGGGACAGAAAAATTACTATTAATATCGCCATTCAATTTTTATTGGTTTTCGATTAGAAATATAATAACATTTTTAATAAGCTTTAAGCTTAGATTTAGCAGTCCCTGCAGTATTTTCCCATTCTTCTCGTACAATAAAATGAAAAGCATTAAAGCTAAAACTGGCCATTACAAAATGGATGGAATTATATGAGAGATCTCGAGTCTAATGCCCCGTAAAATCGTATCACTGCGTAATTGGATGAATGTTGGAGTGTTTTCGATTCATTCTGAATGAGCCTTTACCACTATAGCCTGTATTCATTGACACTTCTCCCCGAATTCTCCATTAATGCAATTCGAAACTTTTTCACCACCTAATGGGCAAAATAGCCACCAGTGGAATTTTTTCCAACACGCAACAGTCGACCTGCCAAAATACCTGGATGAGTCGAAATTACTGCTCAAGGGCGTTTCACGAGTGCTAAAGAGATTTAAAGGATATACTGAGGGCCAAATATTCTTGAAAAATAATTAATTGTAAGTATTCCCACGCACGTTTCATCCTTAAAATAATAAATTTATTGTTACACCTTCATCAAGTAATTATCTTTAGTACGTAACCGTCATCATCAGATTTAAATCTAAAGATTGGTTGAAGATGTCACCCTGCAAGAGGTCACGCGGGCTCATGACAAAGATAGTGATTTCCCTTAGCCATTCCTATTATCGGTGATTATTTGCATTTGGTATTATTTTACGAGTAACTTAGGGCTGTAATCGTGCTTGATAAATTTTTCAAAACTGGTGAACAAAAGTCTTGAAAGAGCAAGTTTCCTTTACACTTTCAGTTTGTAATTTGTTTTTGCATAATTTCTAATTGAAATTACGTCTTTTACAGGAATTCGGGGCTGCATTTTTACCTTTTGTGTCTGTACGAATCTAATTCGATTTGGATGTATCGATTTTAGAAGACGCACGTGTAAACATCGTGCAACCAGCTGCCACGAATCCTCAAATAATAATAATAAATACTGATTACCTTTCTTTTCCACCATGGACACCCAATAACTACTTACAATTTTTAGGAACAATATAATTAATACATTTATTATTGTTTTCATACTTAATTTGCTCGCACTTCGTTACAGCTGAGCTGTTTGAGAGGCGAACAAGAAGCGTTGATGAGTAAGATTTTGCCAATCAAGACTATTTGGTAATCTCTGTTCTTTTAAATGTTAAATATTACATTCTAATCATGGCGTACTCAGTCTCTATGTCTAGTTCGTGGTAAAAATAGACTAAGGTTAACCTTGTGAACTTAATATTTTTCCTCACAAAACGAATAGATAACATGTCCGGTGTAGTATTATCGCATTATACCATTTATAAGTAAATGATGGCTTCGATAATTATGGAATGGAATAAATTTTCTTTTTATATTGTGCGTGGGAAATTCTAATTTTTTTACCACATCTGTCATTCACCTTTTTCTCATTTCAAGAAAAAACCGTTAGGTTTAAAATGGCGTCACACGGTGTGCGCAGGGCAAAAGGGCAAGTCATTAGCAAAAATAAGCCAACGAACAAGGCATTTTTTAAATTAATTGATCCTATATGTGGTTTATCTAAGTACCTTATGGGCAAAAAACGCCGCACTGATTCATCTCTAAAATGGTACGCATGATGACGGATGATTTGGACGTCAGATTTAATCTACTGGTGTGCTTCAATTCGCTCTAAGGGATTAAATTCTTGCTTTTGATTTTAGATTTCACGCTGAAAATTCTAAAAGGCATTCTTTCATTGCTGTGTCAATATCGGAAAACTCGACAATGATCCTAGTTGCATCATCAAGTATCGGCATTACGTGGGATCGAGATGGTGCGATGACTAACGTACTTGCTTCCCCAGAGGGCCCGGGATCGAATCCTGGCGGCGGCAGATATTTTTCAGTGGTATCCCGATCCCTACTTCATGTGCCGTGTGCATGGCACTTTGAGTGAGCACACCACCTGTCGGATGGGACGTTAAGTTGCGGACCCATAGGTGCCTTTCGTTTAGAGCAGGCCGACGCCGGGTTTCTCTCCGCCCTTCATCCTTTTCTGTACACCTCTAATGGCGCAAATTACCTCAGCTGTCGGTCGCCTCCCATTTTAAACTATTACTGCTGTCTTCATAACGTGCGCGAATTGTATCTTGTCGGCATTTAATCGAATGAAAATAGATACCCGGGTCATCAAGATCTCTAAAATGGGAAAAACTGAGAACTGTTTCAGGTCACTAGTAATACTTCGAGTCGATTCACAAAATTTATCAATGGAAAGTTTGTAAAACATTAAAATTGTATAAATTGCAATTTTGTGAGAAATTATTCCTTTAAGGCGTCATAAAGGTTTGTGGAAACAAGAGCCACTAATTGTTGGGCTGTGTAATACCCTTTAATTTTCAATATCAACTTATGTTTTGAAGTAAACAGAAGGTTTGCGACGACTCATTCACGTTATAATTTCCATATGTAATTATAGTTCCGAGTAATATCGACCATATCAAATAATACCTAAATATCATTATATCGCTAACTTGATTTCTATGGTAATCTCATATCGAAAGTAGGGTTTGAATGGGCGTTTTGCTGGGCTATAATCATCTGCCTCCAAAATCCGTTTGCTTAGCATTTCTCATTTATGGACGAGTTCGGAATTAAAATAAATTGATATAATGCTCATGTCTTCATACCGAGAATGATTAAATTCTCACGTAAAGTTTGTTTCTTAGGGAAAACATTATAACTAAGTGTCCATATATTCGTATCAAACACGAGAATAAGCTCATGAAAAAAATGAATTCCCTCTACTTAGTTAATATGGATTCTATTAAAAACCCTATTATAATCATCAAGGAACGCTAATCCATTCATGAGCTTTCTGCGTTTAATTTGAAAAAAACAACATGGTGGCGATATACAGTCACACTTTATAACCATAATCTAAGGGGCTCTTAGGGCGGGAGATTCCAAAACAACCAAACGCCATTCTCGTCTTTTGAGTGAAGCGTGAGAGACTCCGAAATCTCCCTCAACTTAATACAATAACTGGGACAGGCTAGGGGAGGCGGTCGACTGAGAGAAGAGTTGTGGCGGAGGGGGAGGTTATTACTCACGCGGGGAGACACGAGGGAAATCCCCTCGAAAAACCTACCCCATCCCTCCAGCATCGCCCGACCGACCGACCTCACCTTCCCGCAGTAATTCGATGCCTCGGCCAGAACGCCTTTTAGGCACCCTTCGCAGCACACACACTCTCCCACCCTCTTCCAACCCTCTCTTTCTCTCACTCCCTTTCCACGGTTATTTGATCACGGGTCCGTCCGCGAATACAGAGTGTGGCGAGGAAAGAGCCAGGGGGGGAGTTGAAGAGAGAAGATGGACGGAGGCAGACGAGATAAAGAGGGGGTGGGTACACCCCTCTAATGCCACCACGTTGGTTTTCCGGGTACGGTTTTCGGCCCAAGTCTTGGAAGGGTGCAAGAGGTGCTGGAGAGGCGGGAGAGAAGTGGTACGAGGCAGGGCAAAAGGTGCGGAAAAGGGCGAACGTGTGTGACGGGTTGGCTCTTCCCCAATCTCCCACATTCCACCCTCCTAGCGTCCCCGCCTTCCCGGCTCTCTGGAGAGAGAGGGCAGCATCAAGAGTCCGGCGGAGGGCACACCCGCTGCCTCACCCTTGACCCCTTCCAGCATCCCTAATCTCTCTCTCTCTCTTCCACTCGCAAAGCCCCCATCCTTCCCAACACGCGGACGCTGAGAAAGGCCCCGTGAGAGTGAGAGAGGAGGGGGGGGGATTGGGGGTGCAGGGAGAAAATCGCATTTGCTCCGACTGGGCGCCCCACGAGCCCTGCTGCCTAGCGTGACCCCTGCATCCTCCCTCCCTGGCTTTCCCACCCCACCCCCACAACTCACCTCCCGTTCTAGGGCCTATCCTCCGTTCTCATCTTTGACATCCCCCCACCCCGATCCCGTCGCCTGTTCGCCACCTTCGACGGTTACCCTCTCTCTAAGACAGTAGGCGGTCAAGCTGTGTAGCAAAGCGCTAAAATTACTCTGATATTACACGCACAAAAAAAATATATATACATACATATACTCGTGTGTATATATATATATATATATATATATATATATATATATATATATATATATACACGAGTATATATATATACATACTATATTACCAATTACTACATCCACCATCCCGTGTGTGTTTTTCGCGGTCGGAGTGTGTGGTGTACTTATACTTAACCACGAAATTATACTTCCCCTCGCTACCCTCTTCGGTAAAAGTATCAGAGGAGCTATTTGAGAGGCCAGCCATCAACATCGTCGCTCTCAGTAAACTATATCCATCGGAGCCCCATCTTCCTCCCACAAAGTCTCTTCCCAATGTTTCGAATACTGTACTGGCAAACAATTCCCTCATCTTATGTACATGTTATGTATTTATTTATATATATGAACATACATACATACATATACCCATATATATATATATATATATATTCGTCCTTTATGTGTTCCTATCCCTTTTCCTCATATCCATTTCTATGTGAATGAGTATTTGTTCGCCGTTTTACGGGCTTTTATATATACACACACACACACAGTAGAGGTTGGGAAGGTCGAATTAGGCAAATCACGAGTGTAAAAATATTTCTTAGACCGGGAGTTGAACTCCGGATCTTTCCACTTGCCGGGCGGATGTTCTCAACCACTTGAGCTATCCAGAAAACACAATTTACACTGAGATCTGCGATGCTTTAAGCAACCAAGTGCCCCCATTCTTTGGTCAATAGATGGCGTTAGGTAGCTATTTCTCCCACCAAAGGAGAAATAGACAACACAGAAGAGGAAAGGACCTTAGTTTAGCAATCATACAACATCATAAAGGATAGGAATAAGAAAAGAATAGGTTTCGTGGCACGCATAGCCAGAAGAAGAGTTGAGCCACATTGGCCTAATACACATTCAACCATGAAGTCTTGCAAAACGACGAACAAATACTCATTCATATAAAAATAGATATAAAGGAAAGGGATAGGAACACATTTAGAGGACAAACATAGTAGATGTGGGGAAGGCGGAATCAGGCAAATCACGAGTATAAACTATCCTCACATACCCACGCACACACACAATTTCAAACACGAAAACCCGCCAAATGGCGACCATGTACTCATTCACATGGAAATAGATATGAGGAAAATAGATAGGAACACACATAAAAGACGTGCGCAAGAGAGGTGGGAAAGGCAGAATGGAGCAGATTGTAGGTGCAAAAATGTTTCCTCGACCGGAACTTAAACCGCGGAACTTTCGATTTAGCGGGTCGATGCTCTAACCACTTGAGCTATCGAGGAAATGTAATTTATACTGAAATCTGCGGGGGCGTTATGCCATCAGGTGCCCCGATTCCTTGGTCAGGTGTAAATATATGTGTATATATATATATATATATATATATATATATATATATATATATATATATATATATATATATATATATATGTATACATACTTACATACATACATACATACATACATATATATACATATATGTACAATATCTATACATGCATACTTCCAGGAGATGTGAAAGGGAAATAGTCGTTCCCTACCCAGGACAGCTCCCCCTTCCAGTACGCGCTCATCCCCGGCGAGTGGTCCATTAGAGAATGGGAAAGACAGACCCTCCGAAATGCAAGCCGTCTTTTTTCCAAGATAATGATAGGAAATGAGACGGGTAGAAAGCAAAGAAAAATAATGGGGAATTTGGACGGAGAATAGGAATAATAATCGGGTGTACCTTTTGTTTGAGAGGAGATTCGAAGGAGGGGATTTGTGAACCCACCAACCATCCTTCTTTTTCCATTCGTGGTGGAGAGTGAAAAGGATACGGATTTATTATTTTTTCTATCGCATGCATGATTAATTCTTTCTTCCTCGAGAAAAACAATGAGAACCTACATTCGTTTGAGAAGTTTTACTTCAAAGGATAAAAATGATAATACCCTATTCCCAAACTTTTTTCACGTTTTTTTTTGCAAGTATATAATGCGTCAATGTTTTTTAGAATTGAATGGACCACTATAAGATTGTTCCCAGGATGCATTTCTTCATTAATTTTTGAAACGTGTGTGCTCAAGATTTTTAATTGTTTTATAAATTAGCAATAGGTGGAAAATTTGTCCCAAAAAGTAAAGTTGAATTTTATAGGGCAGCCTGGCTTGGTTGAAACAATGATCAGATTTTAAATTATAAGGGACTATTATAAGGGACCAGTTTAAGGGCAAAAGAGTTTTCAGTAGATCAGCCGAATGAATAAAAATATTCCTAATGTTGTAAGTTCCAGTCGAAATTTCTAGTTCCAAAATACAAAACTAAATATCAACAATACCCATGACGTTTTTCAAAATTATGCGTTTAAAACTTTGATAGACCTGATGAAATATATGCAAATGATAATACACAATTAATACTTTCATTTAATCTAATAACTTATTATTATATGAAATTAATCAATCAATTTAATTTTTGATGAGTATTTCGTATTGAAAATTTCACGTTTCTCAGAAGATTTAGAATATACATGTATTTAAGAGTTGCAAATCACGTTCCTTCTGTCATACCTTTTTGAACATACTCGTTAAAACTCAAAGAACTCACGGATCTTTTAAATTTGCATTTCCTTTTGAATTGTAAAGCGGTTTTTTAATGATTTCATGAAAACAGTACGTCGAAATGTCTGCTTTTGCTTAGAATCTGTAATTTAATTATGTGTACATAAAAAAAAGATTTTTAAATGATTTCAACGTGCCATTAGAAATCTTAAATTTTCCTGTTATCATACTCACTCCTGAAAATCCAAACTTTTTTACTGGTTGCCATATACCCAAACAGAGGGATGAAGGTCAAAGGTTCATTAAAGCGTGGAGGAGTTCCCTATATTAGGTACTTCCTTCAGGATAAAATGGTAAACTATTCAGAATTTACAAACTAAACAATAGTATGCAACTACAAAAAGGAGTAAAATATGGTTTTAGTTAAATTCCAAAGAAACTGCGGGAGATGCCGCAACAGTAACTTTTAACGGAGTCGTCCGCTAATGTGCATTTCAATGCAACAGTTTCAGAGTGTAAAAATCATTCGCCTCGACTGGGATTCGAACCCAGATCCCTCAATATCCGGTCGAGCGCTTTAGCCACTTAAGCTACTGAGGGATCTGGGTTCGAATCCCAGTCAAGGCGAATGATTTTTACACTCTGAAACTGTTGCATTGACATGGTTTTAGTTGTTTGTATTAGAGCTATATATTTTTACCTGGCTGTCATTGTCCTCATTTCCTGATATTTTCTCGGCATTCTCATAAATAAGTGAATGCACATCATTGTCCTGAGAATTTGAGGAAATGACGTTTTGCTCCAATTTACCTTGTCGTCTCATCATGGACAATACGCGATGCCGTAAAATAAGAATACCCATGAATTAATGTGCAGAATATCGACTGTAAAATCGGATTAATAAATGAATAAAACACCAAACTATTTAAACGAACGTTTTAAAAACCTGCAGGATATACCTCAGCATTTCTTCAGCTTACCCACTTCCTGGTGTGCGCACATATACGAGGAATATTCTAATGGGAAAAATCATTTCCTCGTAACGCAGTTCGGGTCAAGATACCTCTTTTTACGCCATTACTCTTCGGCCAATCAAGTTGCGTCTCGTCTCTGTTTCTTCATTTAAAAAGCATAAAGTTGAGGAAATATTTTGTCAAAAAAAAAATTTTGCTTGGAACTCAGCCTTTTACAGAACTACTCTCACTGAGTCCGGCAGCTTTCAAAGTTGTTTGGGAAAATCTGTAAAAAGGAAATACATTCCACGTCAGCAACTTAGTGTTTTGAATTGTCTGACCCGTAGTTCACTCTGAAATAATCTAGAGGAGCGAAAAATAATCACATAATTTAAGCTATACCATGTTTAATATAATTTAATGACATGTAAGTCGGTTGATAAAATTTTATTCTGGTGTTCACATATGTTAAGTATCAATGAAAGCTCATTCTTTCTTCATTTGATGTGTCACAGAAAATTGGTGCAATTTTATAAAATGTCCAAGTCGACTTTTTTCTCACTTAAGATTGCACACTGTTCATTTTTGCATAGTTGGGAGTCATCATGAAACGAGTGATGCTGTTTACGGTTAGATACTTTTTCTTTGATAAAGAAGTCGATGCCGATTGAATTTTGACAAACTTTTTGGGAATTTCTGAAACTATCCGAGATATTTGATTGCAAAAGCGGAATCATCCTCACTAGCCGTGACCTGTAGGGTATTAGTGAGAGGGTGTTCTGATCCCGACCCTGAGTGCACGAAGGGGCGTGTCAGACGCTATGGAAAAGAGGGCCACGGAGAGGTGGCTGCATCCCTGCCTAATGGAATTCCTCACCTGGAAGTTATTGGAGGTCAATGTGCGTGCGGAGGACTTCCGCACGCACACAAATATTTCAGAGTAGATAGTGGAAATCAACAAATAGCCGGGGCTTCCTATGAATCACTAAATTCTGTTCCGCGCATACTTTGCCAAATTTCTTGTTACTGATATATTGGTAAAATTGCCCAAAATAAACTTTATTTTTTATTGAAAATATAAAGCCTATATTTTTTTAAGCAGAATAGCATCTATGATAGTTCACGGATGAGATACGGCGTATTTAGGTCTCATCACAATCGTCAACTATGCCTCAAATATATGCTGAAAAAAATCGCGTTATTTTTAAACATAAAAAACAAAGTGTAAAATTTTGTGGAATGAAACTTTATAAAAAAAGTAGCCGTTAACATCGCCCGATTTCAAACTCAGTTAATCTGCACTCCTAAGTCGAGGCTAGACGTCGAAAATACATAGCATCTTTGGAATAAAAAAATTTTTTTACTAACACTAGATATAGTATAAAGAGTATGTTCAAAAAGTTAAGTATAATAATATAGGTGAGCAAATGTAGCTTATTCGAATTGATGTTGTTGGACTAGGAATTGGGTTGGTGGGGGGGAAGAGGGGATGGACCACGGCAAAGGGGATCTGCAACCTCCCCACTCTCCTTCCCGCTCCATCCGGACAAAAGGAAAGACATACAGCTACACCTCCCAGCCCCGCAAGCTCGCGGCCCGTTACCCTGGAAACGGTTGGAGGAGCAAAGGAGAAACCAACTAACTCAGACCTCTCCTCAATCGAGACCCCAGAACACACTTCACCCGCGCGCCACTCAGGGAGGGTAATGGGGAGGGGGACCTCTGGGTGGTGGTCGGGGTGAAGAGGGTGGGGCGAAACGGGGCGGCAAAGGGGGGGGGTGGTGATAAGAGGAAGGAGAGGCAAGTGACTGTATCCGTCCGTCCTCCTTGAGAATGCAAGGAGCCGGGGCATGGGGAAAGAAATGGGGTGGAGTGGGGAGTGTGGGGGTGAGCGGGGACTCGGTTATTGGAAAAGAAGGGACTTTAAGGGGAATCCACCCCCAAGCAACCCCCTGGAGACTCAAAAGGAGCAAGTAACCGAATGAGGGCGAGGGGGGAGTCGTACGTCTCCGACAGTGGTTGGTTGATCCTGAGGTCAGGTTCGTTTGAAAATTGGGGACCGAGAGGTGGGTTGTGTTGGAGGCGTAGGCAGGTGGATCGGAAACTCTCAGCTTGCCGCTTGCCCATCTAATTAGGCCATTCTCTACGAAATCGCTCTGGATTTGTATCCCGTAACAAGTACCTCTCCCAAACGGCTAATTATAGCAATATCCTGTACATCATAAAGAGCTCTTTTCCACAACCATGTTGAACTCAAAGTTTACTCACGTAATCATGCTTAAAAGAACTATATGAGTACAAAGAGAAAATCAAACATACATGATATGTTATAAAAGGAATCGAGAACATTTTCGGGAAAATAGCTTTACTTCAGATATTGCTACAGTGTTATAATTCTCCAATGTACATCCTATTAGCGTCGACACACTTTTGCCAGCGGCTTTACCACGACTCTAAGGCTCCCTAGTAGGCGGATTCCGAAAGGTCCTTAAGGGTACGCGTGCAAGCTTCTTTGACGGCACTTATGGTCCCATGGTCGGTGTCCTTTGAGGGAGGATTTAATTTTTGGTAATAGGAAAAGGAGGGAATAGTCTGTTAGTGTCAAGTTGGGACTCTAAGTAGGTTGGGGAATCGTCGCGATGCCGTTGCAGAAGTCTTCGCTAGCAGACATTCGACTCTCCTTTTGTTCGTCCGTCCAGACCTTCGGGACGAGTTTAGCGCAGGTCTTTCGCATCGCCAAATTTTCAGTTATAATGGTGTGCACTATCATCTTATCAATGCCAGTACGATCTGCTATCTTGCGTACACTTAACTGACAGTCTGAATTCAGCACTTCACGGACACACCGGGAAAAAATTGATGCTTTTTATCTGATGATACTTTTCATGCAAACCTTATTTGTGCCCATGTGAGGATGAAAGATGTGGCAAAGATTGTGAGCAAGGGCGGTGTATCGTTTTATATCCGTAAGCATAAATGTTTGCGATGGTCTTTATATGAAGAGCACAATGTATTCTTCCAATGTTCTTTAGTTTTGTACTCCTAGTTTAAATGCTTAGGCGTCATTATCAGGTACAAATTAGTCAAGTTGCGGTCCATTTATATACCATTCATGTGGTGGGTGAGAGAGGGGGGAATGATACGGGGGGAGGGAGGGGTGGGGTTCTGATCAGTGTTGATGGGAAGGAGGAGAGCGGTGTTAGGCGTCAGGAAAGGTGATTAGTTGGGTTCAATAAGTGGGGTGGAGGTAGTTAGGTCTTTCCGTGAAGGTAAGGAATGCTATCAGCATTATGGGGAGGTATTCAAACAATAAATTGCTGACCAAATGACCCTTTTTCAAGTTTTTTCTGATTTCCAGCTCTTCCCACTTGTCTATCCTCCTACCTTTGTCCATTTGATGAATCAATTTCGGGTTGAAATCACTCCCATGATTTTCTCCCCACAGATGTTTGCGATGATGCTTCATAACGATAAATCACGTGAGGTTAGACGTTTAAATTCGCCATTGCAATGAATATGTCGTGGATAAAACTAACATTTGTTAAGCACGTGTAATATGAATAGTGGTAACACGAGTATTAAATCCTTTTCCTTTTGCTTTCACGAGTTAAGGTTTAACTAAAAAATTACTCACGCAAGAGTGAAAGATGCTTGGAGACATGAAAATAGCGTTACTGCAAGATCAAGTAAGGTATAAGGTATTAAAAGATGTCGCAACGATTTCAAGCGGTGATAGCCTGAACACCTGATTGTAAACCCCTACCTTGTTTAGCTGGTGTAACTTAATATTGGCCATTTGTGATCAGGGAGTCTAGGACAAAGTCAGAGAAACAGACCTGATGTCAAGAATTATTTTTGAATGGTCTTACATTCATATCAGCTCTAGTCTACCAGCCAATATAGTTTTTCACAGATTGTTGTAACGTGCAACGCGTTCCAGTTCATCGAAGAATCTTCAGGTGCAAGGTGTAGTACCTGAAGATGGTTCGATGCACTGGAACGCGTTGTACACTACAGTAAATCTGTGGAAAAGCTCCAATTTGTTTCTAATAATGACGAACTTCCACTACATCTCGCCTGAATCTGTTGTAGTATATAATCAATGTAGTATTCTGAAGAAACCATGGAATAGGAAGTATGCTATATTTCTAATTATAAGACCCCTATCTGGACGATGAGCACTCGCATTAGAATAAAGTCTCTCAAATATGTCCTGCATCCAGTTTTCCTTCCATCTTCAAATCTGCCCCATTTTCTACTCCTTCCCTGCTCTATTTCACGAATAGCTTGCACGTATTTCCTTTATTTAGCTCTCCGTCCATTTCATTTCTTCATTCTTCTCCACATCTTAAAATGTTTTCAAACTGTACTCATTCACATTCCTCCACGGATATGTTTGGGGACAGTACTCTCCATGTGGATCTATTTTTCAAAAATACTTTACCTGCGTCATTACTTAAGATCAATTTGAGATATTGAATTCTTAGAGATATGTGCAGCTTAGAATTTATTTTACACTTAATGGATAAAGGGATTTGCACTGAAGATCCCTGATCCACGTATCATTTGGAATTTGAACATACCTAAGGGAGGAACCCAGTTGTATCTCGGAAAATCGTCAGACTGGCCCTGTACGGCGTCAACCCGCTGCTAGCAAGCCGCTAGTTACCTGGAATAATTTGGAGTTGCCAGAAATCAGAACCATTGCTTGCCTTAGAGGCGGGTGACCCCTTAAGCCAAGTAGGCACAAAATGTGTCTTATTTAATTGCAGTTTAACTGTGCAACCTGAGGTTTGTCGAAAATTGAAAGGTAATGTATGAACTGAATATCATTAAATGTACTTGGAAACCGTCCGGATTCTCCCTATTCGCGTTGTTCGCACGTTCGTGTGGAATTACGACACCATTAGTAATTATCTCTGGGTTTTGCTTGAAGTACTCTGCTGAGGGAGCAAATTATGCGATGAATAGCGCGTGATTTTCCAACTTGTTAGGTGAGCCTGACGGACTATTTCGCGCAAAGGATCGTTTAGGACTTCAATGCAACTCCGCCTGTCGTCCCCATGATGCAACAGCAGAAAAATGGCCCACGGGACCCTTTTCATCCCTCTTGGCTTAGCATACGTATCGTCGGTCGCACTGACAACAGGTGGCGGCTGTGAGCATTCCTCTCGTCCATCTGCACCGTACCGTGGCAAAATACTGTGGCAAAGAGCAAAAAAGTACAGTAAGTCTGTTAGTATTATAGAAAAATGGACAGGTTGTGTAAGCTTCAATCTGTTTCATGTTAACGAACGCGTGCGTATGAAAATCGATTTGACGCTATGCAATATCCAACATTTACGAGAGTTCTTTCGTGGAAAATGCTACGTTCGCATATTAATAAGTTTAATTTCGTGATTTGTCAACAAAATGAGGGCGTTTAAGAGTGATTTTGACCTTTACCTCATTCCTGTGTTGCCAATGAAATGTATTGACCATTGGCTCTTGGAGGATAATGGGGAATTGTGCTCCGGTAATCCCCGCCGTGATAGAGTCACGCTTTTTAGAGTGCTTCGTGAGACTCGGTGTAAACCTTCAATAGATTATACCTGAATTGTCTGATGCGTACAATTTGAAGCGGAGCTGCTAAATAGTATTTAATTAGATTATTTTCAATTATTCGCGGGTGCACAGTGTCTCTTTTTCTCAAGGGCATGCATGAAGGGTGAGAGATGGGCACAGGGAACACCGCGAGCACGCTCTTTCGCACTCTAAGTATACAGGGTCCGTACAATAAGTATCGGCACTGGTTCCAAAAATAAAAATTTACAGCAGTTATCATTACAATTACTTAATAATCTTCAAAATGCATTCCTCCTGCATTGATACAATTTGTTCGGTGCGTCTGCCACTCGTCAAAAGCCCGCTGGAAGAGTGTTTCCAGAATACTCGATAGTGTTCGAGGCAACACGCAGTAAGAATAACAGATTAATGATTAACAAAGTAACTTTTTATTTTAATTAATTATATATAATTGTTCACGAAAGTATTTGGGAAAATTACCATTCATAAAAGGTACGATTTGAAATATAGCTTAGCCAATGTAAAATTTTGGAAAAGTTATTCACCTTTTTCACCGAATCTTACAGCACAATATTCCATTCCAGAAAATAAATAGTTTTATTTCTGTGAACTTTGGCGTTGATTTAAATTTAGGGCACCGCTTCATCTATTTTACGCGTTTTGGCTGTTACCCAAGTAAGGGGCAGTTGTCTACTCTGAAACTCCCCCTCAACTTTATGTGTGTATATAAATAGATATATATATATATGTATATATATATATATGCATGTATATAAATATATATAGTATATGTATATGTGTATATATATATATATATATATATATATATATATATATATATATATATATATATATATGCGAAACAAACACGAAATCCCGCCAAACGGCGAACAAATACTCATTTATATAGAAACATATATAAGGAAAAGGGATAGGAACACACATAAAGGACGAACACAATAGAGGTGGGGAAGGCGGAATCAAGCAGATCACGAATGCAAAAATATTTCCTAGACCGGGATTTGAGCTCCGGATCTTTCCACTTGCCGGGCGGAGGCTCTTAGCCACTTGAGCTATCCAGGAAACGTAATTTACTCTGAGATCTGCGATGATTTATGCAACCATGCCTTTATGCCATCTCTTGGCCAAAGAATTGGGGCACTATAAATATATATATATATATATATATATATATATATATATATATATATATATATATATATATATATATATATATATTTATATTTATATTTATTTATTTATATAACTTATATATGTGCATATGTAGCCATAAATATACATATATGTACACATACAATAATAGATAGATAATTTTCGGATTAGGATAAGGAAATAGCGATTCTTAGCCACCGTGGGAGTGAACGACTTGTCGCTCACTTCGTTGGAAGACTTCTCCGTCCGTACGCGTGGGGAGTCCCTTGGCCCCGCTGTCCGGCGCGAAGGCTTTCAAAAGATTTCCGTGGCCACCCGGTTATGTTCCTCTTTTCCGCCCCCTCCCAACCCCTCCGCCTCCGCCGCTCATCCCTCGCCCTCCCTGCTCCGTCCTCCCTCCCATTTGTGCCGAAGGCCAATTACGCGAGTGCAGGCGCGCGTATTTTCGGATATGTCGTTATACTTTCCGTCCTTTTTGACTTTCCCTTCCGCCTCCATTCTCATCCTTTCTCCGCCCCCCCAAGTCCTCCTTTCCTTCTCTGCTTCCCCCAAAATATAGCCCAACCGCCACCCGTCTCCTCCCGCGCGAATACGAAGTTTGGCCTCAAGTTGGCCTTCCCGCCACGGTTATTTTTGGGAGTTCCTCTCTCCCTCTCTCCGTCCCCGCCTCCCTCCGTCCGTCCACCCTCCCCTCTCCGAATAAGTAGATAAATAAGTAAGTTAAAAAAAAATAATACGATATAAAAAGGAATAAATTCCCAAGTGCCCCCGGGTGAGTCCCACTCTCTTTTTTCCTCTTTTTGTGTTCCGTTGGAGATGTTACGCTGTTGCGAACTTCTGTTGAAAGGGGAGGGGAGACACGCACTACATTATTATTTTCTTCTTTTTTAATATAACAAGTAGAACGATTCTACTCTTGCTGTTTGCCTTTTTCTGGCTCTATTCCAGATTGCCAGTTTCTGGCTCTGTAGTTTCCCTACGGGTTTTAACGGAATTGGGAGGAAATGCTTATTCGTAGGGGATAGAGAGAGGAATTCGTTCGATCGTGTCATTCAGAGGGATTCATGATTTTTTTAGTCAACAAGGGGAAAAGAGATGTAGGTAAGTTTTCATACGGATTTCATTCGAGTAAGTACCCCATTTAGCTCATTATCCGCCATTCCTTTGGTACTAGGGGTTACTAACGATAGGATCAGCATCGTTTGCGGAATAACAGCTTAAAAATATTTTTCTTTCTTTGCCTCTTAAAATTTGATCGGATACAGAGTAATCACACTCATTCTTTCACGAGTTTTGACATATTCCGTTAAATTTTATTGTTTGTCATGCTAAATACTCAATTTAAACTGTCACAATACATGTATGCCATATGGTTATTCATTTCTAGATCATAGAGTCATTCTTTCGTTTCAAGAAATCGATCAATTGCATTGTGCAAATGTTATTGAGATTGAATACGTTTCTTGCGTGAGGAGATGTGATTATAATAACAAGTGTGTTTGTCAAAAACCCGCTCTTGAAAAACGCACCCATTTGCCAACTTTAAGCAACTTCATAATTTTTTTTTTACTTTTAAACTAATCAGCCGAGTTTGAACAAAACTTGCCCATGCTATTGATTTACATTAATGCAGACGTAACGAATTTGAAATACGTTCACGATCTTTGTAATTTATATATAAAATAGAAAGATGCTCTCTAAAGATTATATCATCCTGTAAAAATGACTGGGTGCGAAACCCTTGATATATAATCATTACCACTCTTATTTAACTCAACTCGGGCAAGCGTGACACGCGACTTAATAACCCGAGTAGCATTCAAACAATTTATTATCAAGTAAATCTCTTGGATGAAAATTGAATTAACGAATGCGATCAAAGCGAAAACGAAATATGTGTTCAGAAGTATCAAACGTTACATTTCAATTTCCAATCACAATGTCTATAGAAATCGTTGTTTTGCTTTAAAGTTACTATTAAGATGGAAGAGATATAACTGTACCGTACCGTACTATATCATAAGTGTACTAATTGCTCCAAAGATAAAACTACCGAATTTATTTGGTACTTTCATCATCTATCAGGCTAGCGTTTACTTTAGTATATTTATTTCCAAATTTGAGTGGTCCTTTTCGTCAAATTATAACTGATTGATAAATGTCGTAGCCGATTACTTTAAGCGTTTTTCGATTCCGAAACAAACGCATAAAGAAAGGTTTCTATGCATTCGGCACTGCCTAACTAGCGAATTGAAATCGATAAATGCTGTTCAGGGTATCTTGCAAAGTTCAGAGGACTAAGCGTATCTGGATAATCGGACATCCGATCACTTTTTGGTCGGGGGATTTTCTCAGTGTTCTTTTGATTGCCATCTCCGTTTTGCAGCGGTGTCTCTTAAATATTGCGTTTCTAGGAAACGTAAATCCGTAACATATATAACATACATTTTCATATTCGCTAATATTTAGGTTATATAGTCTCAAGAATAATTAGCAGCAAAAAACAATGTAAAAACTTTTGGCGCATGGTCAAAAAGCTATTGATAAATTGGAGTATTATTTTTGCATTCGAAAAAATAAATTAATGGAAATTATGGCTGTGGTTACATTTGAGGTTTAAATAAGCATGGGGTAGGAAGTGCTGAGACGAATTGATTTGCAGTAATGTCTTCAACAAGTGATGCAGATGATTTCAAGTAAATGAGCTTTGTCTCCCCTTCTTCAATCCTCTTTATGTCTAAATATGAATAAATATTACACAAATGTGCGCTTCCTGGAAACGCCAAATTCAGGAGAAATCCCCTCAAATGGAGATGGCAATTCACAGAGCACTAAAGTAATCCTCTAAACACAACGTGATTGGGTGTCTTGTTATCAAGATCCTCTTAGTCGTCTTAATTATTCTAGGTAGGCTGCACCGTATTCGTCAATATAAGTCGCCAGTAATGCAGTGTCGAGTGCATAGCAAGCCTTCGTAATCTATTCGGTCGGAATGTGGAAAATGCTCAAATTAATTGGCCCGCTCATTAATTACTTTCGCTAAAGCATGAAGTGCACAATTAAACAAATACTTTTAGATCATCGTTAAATTATCATATTTATTTGAATTTTTAGATTTTTACCACAGTTTGCAATACTGTAATGACATAACTAAGCCCTATTTCCAAATGTTTTGCTATCAAAAACTAGGTTGTAGTACTGTTCAACAAATTAACAGCAGCGAAATAATTTTGCTAAACGCATCTTGTATTTTTCATTATTGGGCCCAAAATTACAACATGAAGAGTATTTTTGTTTTAGGAACTGACTTCTGGTCTTCATGGACTCAAAGACATTCTGCTCATCTTTGGTTGTTCTGCCGCTTGGCAGGTTAACTCATGGTTGACCTCTTTACATTCCTTCATATATTCTCCCAAACTTAATCATAATCGTGTCTTTTTTCAAAGAAAAGAGGTCAAATAATTTTCGATTCAATATTAAATTGAAAAAATATATAAATGTATTTTTTTTCATGTTTTGCAATGTAAATTAATTTTTCAGCATGAAATACTTATCATGTATATTTTTTACTGACGTTAATATAGCAATTACTTCTGAATTTGCAACAAATACTTTTAAATTGGCCCTGGAAAAGTCTGGCTTAAAATACAAATATTATTCTCTATCATAATGATTATTAAGTGCAATCTGGCAATATCTATATCGCCTAAGCAAGCCATTATCTTATCTTTACCACTATGACTATTTGTCTTGGGAATTCAAGGAATATTTCAGATGGCACGTTTCAACTTTGACGTCATAAGTCCTCAGTGGTTAATAAGATGCTGCCTAATTCAAGTTGATGGTGGTCCCATCTCCTTACCTTTTCACACGCTGCATGCCAAGGCTATTTTTCTGGATTCATAGACTGCTTACCATTTGCGAAGAGGTAATGATAAGAGATAATAAATAATTTCCCATTTCACCCCAAACTTTCCCTTCAATTACAGCTTATGGTGGATGCTTGGGATAAATTATTGATAAATCCGCCTTGAAATGTAACTAATTTTCTGGAATGAAGTTAAATCAACGATTAAAATTATTGTAATGCTAATTTTAACATTTCAAAAAAATTATTCGCCAATTTTCAGACAATAATTGTATGTAAAATAATGGAAGTTTTTACCGCTGTTTTTGCAAAACCTATATCATTATCTTTTTTTGTATTTTTGCATGAAATTTATCTTAAAATTAGATATCTGATGATCTTTTATGAGCATCATACATGATCAGAAATATTCAATAATGCTGCTCTCCTCAGGATTTTTGTTTCTTCTGTGTTTTTTGAGTTGCAATCGGTGGTCATGCCCGGTTTAATCATAATGGGGAATGTTTTGCTTCATGTGTAACCTACGGAGAACAAACTATACTCAATACCATGAGAAATATGGCGGAGTCAGCCATCGAAATGCGGACTACTCAAATGCTTAAATGTTGGATATTAAGGGAATTTTATCAGAAGTTTTTGAAAAATTACAAAACATCTTTCAGGCATCATGAATTCATCATGGATGTATTTACGATGAAGTATAAAATAAACCGAAATGAGACATATGTTAAGCATAGAACGTTTTACAAGGAACGGGTAAGGAGGGAGGAATTTCATGAAAATTATAATCAGAAGACAATAGAAAGCCTCCCTCCTCATGGCTCCGAAACTTGGCCATTCAGGCCAAACGATAAGTGTAGATTAGAAGCTTATAAGATGTGTACGTGGAGGTGGATGGAAACAAATTGCCGAAATGGTAAATAAAATAAAGAAAACCCTCACAGTATGGCCAGAGAATAGTGGAGTTTCTGGGATAGATTAGAAGGCAAAAAAGGAGATACCGGATGCACGGAGAATTAACGAATTTTGCAGAGTGTTTTATAGGGAATAAGTTAAGTGTATTAGTTAATTGAGCTAAAGGAACGAAAAAAGCTTATTATGTTGAAAGGAATTATAGAGCGACAAAAAATGTGGCGCTAAAAGAATGTTTGAATGTTTTATACGATGAAAAATAAACTAAGTTTATCACTGTCCCGCTATACTCCTATTGCAAAGGACAACAGCAACATCAATAAAGAGCAACGTAATCTTCTTACACAAGCCTGAAGGTAGCATAGTAACGTTGAAACGTACTATTCATTGACAATAGTGGAAGAGTACCAGACTTCATTATTTCGTTATTCATTCATAGTTCATTTCCTCAAAAAAGAGTAAAACATAGTTTTCCAGGTTTTGAACAATTCAGAATACAGAAAATGGTCAGTACTAAAATCAGGAGATTCAACGTCGTATTCAAACTTGCGAATGAACCCATTTCTACAAGATTCTATTTCTTTGCGATTTTCGCTATTCGCGCATGCGCACGAATACTTTTGTTTTGTGCTTCTGTCGTTACCCGTGTCGATTGAAAAATAGTGTTGACTTCGGCGCAACTATCGTCGGTCCATTGAAAGGCCACTACTCATCCCTCCGTGATTCGCTCTCGCGCTAAAAAATTGACTGGAAAATATGCAACGTACATTTTCCAGATTTCAGTAACGGAAATCGAATTGGACTCATTCACCGAAGGCCATTTCTCTTTTCAACGATATAGGCAATTATAACGAATAAGTAGCCTGAGCTCAGGTTCGAAGCAGCTTTCACTGAACTCGGCTTTTGGCCTACGCTATGACCTGTGCTATGAAGGGCTTAGAGGCGCCCTTAGTGTTCATCAAAAAATACTGTGCGGGTAAATGGTTATAATATTAATCTGGAAATGTGGGCACTGGGTACGTATTCTGGCATGCATGCCTAAAAGACCTCCCTCTTCCTATCCGACACCACCACCCTCCGCTATTCGTCCATCGGTGACCTCGCTCACAAACTCTCGGAGGGCTGGGAGGGTAGGGGGGCAGGGGGGTAGGGAGGGGATAATTGTGCGTCGGAATGGCCTTTGCTGTCACTCATAAATTCAATTGATTGGAAGAATGACACCCACCTGCAAAGTGCCCATAAATCCCATCAAACGGCCTCCCAACCCATCGGCCCCTCCCCTACTCCACCCGCCCACCCCGCGGCCCGTGGTCTTTCTCCATAAGGGTCACACGCAGCCGCGCGCACATGTTTACCACGTGATCTCGCGCGCATTCCACCACAAAAACCCGGCTACACCGCCATCAGTGTAAACACTCTCGAAAATTCATTGCGGAGAGTAAATCGAAGCAGGAAATACTTCAATAAACACTCAGTACCGAGAAAAGTACACTCAAACGTCATGCAAAGCTACGCTATCTCCCGAAACCTCAATTTTCACTTTGTATATAAGTATGTAGCAGCAACGGTTGTTTTTTTTTGTTTTTCTACAAAAGTGTTGACTCAGGGATTTTAATTATAATTTATATTTTTATGTCGCATGAACAGGTTCTGACTATTTTTCCAATGTTTTATCTGTTTGTCATTCAGCGTGTTACTTTGTCCGAT